>NC_142374.1:15241428-15398750 GCF_059441005.1 Hippichthys cyanospilos
TTTTGTTTTTTTTTTAGTTTCAGGCATTTTGATGCACACGGTTATTTTTTTTCAGTTTTATACTAAGCTGTAAGACCTATAAATCCCTATAAACACTTGAAGAAATATTAACTTATTATCAACTAAATTATTTGGGATACTTATACAATTTTATAGACAATAATCATATTTATTGTCAGCGTGAAAAGTTTTCTCTTTCCTGAGAGGGGCTTGGTATAATTGAAAATTACTGCTTTAGGGTAATTAAGTACTAAAATGACTGATTAATCTAGGTACTGAATTAATCAATCAGGTGCTCAATTCTTAAAGTAATTTATTACTTTGGTAGTTAATTAATTTATCGCCATCTATATAAAGACGCTCCTTGAAAATAAATAAATGAATGAGAATCTGGGATTTGATGTCTGCTTATAAATAACAAAATAAGTAAAAAATTGTCTTCCTATATACAAAACTGCAGTTTTTGGCAAGGAAAGTATTTTTTTAAAATAATAATAATAATAAAGACCAGTCCTGATGTGCCACAATTTTAGCCTCGAATGAATCAGCCATATGGGCCTCTTCCCAAAATTCCCAAAGGGCACCACGCGCCTGCAAATGTGAAAACTAACCTGAGTTGAATTGTTATGTTGAAAATAGTTACCTGAAAGACAGTTGTCTCACCCGGTTTGTCAAGATTCTCAAACACAGCTTCTTGTTTGTCCGCACGCACTTCAATCAGGTTTTGCCTCAAGTTCACTTTCAAATCGCGTTGCTTCACGATTTCCCAAAGTGAGTCAGCATATTTCTTCACCCCAAAAATCACAGGAAGCGATGTGTTGTAAATGATGTCGGCCTTGGCTCTCTTTCCTGTCTGAGCACAAAACACACACACAAAATTACCATGGAGACACAGGTGGAGTTTATTTCTATGAAAAATTCCCATACCTTTCTCAGATAAGCATCTGAGAGGTACATTATCTTCTGTGGTGCTCCCGCACATTTAATAGGCGTATTTGGGAAAGAGAACACAGCATTGCCTTCTTTGAAGGATCGCAAGGCTGCCCAAGTTTTGTCCACAGTTTCAACAGAATAGTTGGATCCAATCTTTGGATGCTCAAATCCCTCAGGAAGCCCTTTAATCTATAAAATTGAAAAAGTGGATGACATGAGGCTGAAAGGTCAAAATAAATAAATATGCTCACCTTCTCAAAATGAAGCTGTAAACCAAGAGCCACAATCAGGTATTCATATGAGATCTGAAATTGGGAGCAAAGGTCATACCATTAAATATTACAACGCTAGGTTTATGTGTTAAATAACTTTATACGCTCAAGATGAGTACAGCAAACACACCTCAGTCCCATCATCAGTGCGGACGGTGTTTGTGTCTGGGTTTATTTCCTCAACCTTAGATTTGACCAGCTTAACACCTGATGGCATAACACTTGATGTGGGCCTTCCTGACGAAGCAACAGTTTTAGCACCGGCGCCAACCAGAGTCCACAGAGGCTGGTAGTAGTGCATCTAAAGAGTGGAATATTTGCATCAAATCATGAACGTGAATTTCTTGATGCATGATGTTGAACGGGGGTGTTCTTGCCTCACTGGGTTCCACTACAGCCACATTCTCAGCCCCCAGCATCCTCTTCATGCGAGCACTCATTGCAATTCCTCCACTTCCTCCCCCTAGCACCAGCATTTTGTAATGCTGTTTGCCAGAAGAGGAACGACTGCTTGTGTGCAAACGAGAGGCGCAAATGCCCACAGAACGACAAAAGGCAGCCATCCTGCGTCAATGAAAAGGACAGCAAAATATGTCACTTGAATAAGCTTCAAATAACAAAAAAATCCTGTCGCATTTATGAGGCCAAGGTTACAAGTTAGCCACATGTCCGCTAATTTGACAGCCACTGACGACGACATCGTGCAAGGCGTATTTTTTTTTCTTTACAAATTATCGCAATGTTGCTGTTTGCGACCCTCGTTGCATTACGTCACTCCGAGCTAAAGCGCACTAACGTATAACGGTAAACACACAGGTACGTTTACAACATTGAAATCGACTAAAAAGAAAGCTTGGATCAAACTTACATTGATATAGAAGATGATGCCTTCTTTTCCTGCGGTCAGCTGGTGGGGAAAATGTATTTGGGTCTTATCTAGTCGAGCTCGAGAACACAAGCATGTTCCCAAATGAACTTTCAACACTTCGCCTGACTGACAAGCGCGAAGATCACGCCCACTCAAGCTGTTGACCAATGAAATGCGACGCCAGCATATTACTGCTGGGAAGCGCTGACAAACTGCTACCCTTGCGATAAATCCGCTCAAAAACATACTAAAAAGCACAACCACTTGGTCTCTATATTTCAGATTTAAAGTCATCTTTGAATGCGTAATAAAAGCTACTTTAGGTTTGCTGTACAATGTTACAAAATTATACTTGAGCGTGGCTTCTGCTGCTGTGAGTTAAATTTCCGGCAAGGGATGTAAAATTACAATAAAGTACTGTAACCCTCTATAACGATCTAGGTTCTATTAACCGTAATCAAACTCAGGGCCCTTTTACATAGCTTAAGGGAATAATATATTTTGACACTGACCACACATTTGTTGTATCGTGTTTATTATAGCTGTTGTCATCTTTGTGTGTGTACTGTACAAGTTCAAAACATAACCAAACCCATAAAAAAACTGAACAATAACGAATCACTGCAAAAAGACAATGCAGTGTGAACATCGCAGAAGACTCTCAGAAGAGGAATTTGGAACAAGTCCTGGCGTGTTAAGATCTTAAACGATTCCTTCTCTTTTATGCATTCCAGCCATCCCTCCATATCTGGGTGTGATCTCATTCACAGAACAGGTCGAGGCTGTTGAGTGAGCAGAAGTCCGAAGCGTTTCTTTAGAGTCACCCGGTGTCGAGAGAATTTGTCATCTGGAGAGAAGCGGGCAGGATGGGCAGAGCTGGTGGGCTGCCCATTCGGTGCCACTTTCTGTCAATGGGGAATTAAACAAAATAAGACAGTTTAAATATAGTAAAACCATTGCATATTCATTCTCCTTGAAGAGTTAATAAATCAAAAAGAGACTCATCTGAGAGAAGATACCTACATTGTACACACACACACACACACATATATACATATACTGTGTGTGTGTGCGTGCGTGAATGCATGCATATTATATATATAAGTGTGTGTGTTTTGTGTGTGTGTGTGTGTAGAAGGAAGATGGTGGGATTTAACACCGTTTTCACTTTGGTTAAAACACGTTTTCTAAAGGTTTGGCTCTCTGCGTTAACACAATTAAACAGAAGCTACAAAATATACAGACAATACAACATCAGGAACCCTCGCAGAAAATTAACTATGAAATTCAATTTGATGTAGTAGACCTAGCGCTGTTAGCAGACGTAAGCAGCTTTGACTGGAGAGCGCTAGCTCGCTAATAATATGACGAAAAACAACACTTTACCTTCAGAGTGTAGACTCTGCCCCCATTTTCGTCTTCGTAAAACTGCAAAAACATGTTGATCAATCAAGCAAAAGACTAAACACACACAGCAGATTGTTTCACTTGTGACGTTCGAATTATACCACGTTTCTGAAAATAATGAATAAAGAGCGGATATCCGGTTAAGACCAGGGCGCTACGTATTATGGGAAAATAAATTTCTTACGCTTACATTGGAAAAACAAAAACATAAATCGCCCTCGTTAAATGCAAAAGTTTTTTTTTTAAACATTTGAGAGGAAGCTAAATCATGAAAACAAAAACCCACAATGACATAACACGCACAAATCAATTTACAATTTATGAAAAAGGATAAACAGAGATCATGTGGTTACACGAGAATTCACACTGCGTACACGGCTGACTTTAAAATCTTATTTAGATAAAATATATTGTAAAATATTATACGTTAGAGCTCGAGATGAGTTTGTAAGTATGGATATGCGCTTGCTGGGTAACACCACCGCTTAGTGGACATAATGTAAATTGCAGCCTTTCTAATACTTTATGTACATACAGTACGTTCATAGTGTATATCCATTTCGAGTTATTTGCTCAGAGAACATGCTTGTATATAATAGATTTATTTTATTTATTAAACTGAATCTCTAAATTAATGAAACTAGTAATCTTCATGTGAAAAATGAAAATAAATCACATACAAAATGTACGTAGATAAGCCATTACTTAAGAAAAAGTATATGCGGGAGATCAATCCACTTAATTCCTGGTTCTGTAACCCAACTTTTAGGTTGCCACAGCTCACAAAACAACACAAACAATAAAAACACAAATAGACCGATCCTTTCTTCTTCAAAGGACAAGTCAAAAGTGAGCTGGAGGGAAAAAAAAACCTCTTGTTAAATGATAACTGAAGGAATAAACATGTTTTATTGCAAAAATGTAAAAGTAACATTTTTCCCACAGTATTTCCTTCGATAAAATCAGACTTTTCTTTAAATTTGTTGGTCCAATTGCATACCGTACATCTGCTAAACATTTTGGGCATAACAATACATGTCATGTCTCTACATAAATTGCAGCTCCTCCTCCAGGCTTTGTTACAAACAAACTTTTTTTTTCAATTGCTGCTCTTCGTGGATCAGGAATGTAGTACGCTTCCCTCACTGCTTGCAGGAAAGACTCAACTTTGTCACAAGGAACCATGGACACAGCGCAGCCGCCCCAACCTGCTCCTGTCAGACGGGAGCCCACAGCACCTGATTTCCTGACAGTATGGCAAACAAGAAAAGCAGCTCAATCTGTCGCTTTTATAATGATAATGGCATAATAAAGTTATACACTGCTGATTGATCATCTCCAGTTTACGGACTAAGCAAGACTTTGTACTCACAGACAAATGTCGACTAGTTGGTCAAGTTCAGGACAGCTGCACTCATAAAGATCTCTGCAGCTTGCGTGGCTTTGGTTCATCAAGTCACCCAGTAACGGAATGGACTCGGGATTTGCACTATCACACACGTTCTTGAAGCGCAGCACGCGTGCAGCTTCGCTGTATACATGCTTGGCTCGCTGGTACAGCTTGAAGTGAGTTACTGGTAGGAAACAAAATAATAATAATAATAATCACATTCATGCTTTTCGCTGTCTTTGTCACAGTGCTCCGGCTGTTTATTTGCTCACCGTCTTGAGTATTTGCACTAAGCAGCTCTGTGGAGAACTGCTGGGAGCTGATGCCCAGAACCTTACAGATCTCCTCTCGGCTATACGGCTCAGGATGTAGTACTTCCTCCACCAGAGCAAGCATCTGCTCCAAAGATGCATTCATCTCTTTCTGCACCTGGGCCAGCTTCAAAATCCCATTCCGGTTCACCCCTTTGGCTTGGGCCAACATCTGTGTTTGAAACATTAAAGGCAAATTTTACATGTAAAAAAATAAATTTAAAAATTCTATAATTTCTCATATCCTACATGAATAAATGAAACACTTGACATTCCAATGGGCTTGTACCTTTGTTGCGATGCGACACTCCACCACACGGATGTTGTAATGAGAAGTGGCCGCTTTATTCATCTCCACACAGCAGTTAGAAATCACAAACACAGCACCGTCTGGGAGGTGGACATTAGTGGCCCTCAAAGGCACAAAATCGATCAGTTTTGCCTGTTGGGAGGGCACATCACATACGATGAAGACTTACAACCATTTAAAAAAAAAAAAAAAAAAAAAAAAGACATATTAATCACTGGGTGTCCAGGGACTTTTCACTAGCCTGGCCTTATTGTCACCCAACTTGGGCTGACTTTGAAAGGGTCATAATGTCATCAAATATAAATATATATTTACTTTCAACTCGTCAAAATGTTTAGTGGCATCAGCCTTGTTCATAGATACTTTTTTTTTTTTGGGGGGGGGGCTATGCCCCCCTCGTGTACAAAAATGTAAAAAAATGTGGTAATGATGCTGAATATTTATATATTTATGAAATTGAAATAGGAATACTTATTATTTCATAATTAGTGTATTATGACTTCTGAAGGTTTTGGCTTTATGGGAGTCCAGGCAGAGCCAATCATCAAAGTTATTGAAAGGCTTGCAAATGTCATAAATTGACCGCTAGTGCCACCCGGTGGGTTTGGGGTGTCAAGACAAAAATTTCTACTGCAGCCCGTTCATGAGTTGCAGTTGAAAGGATTAATGCATAAGTCGGGTAAAATGCATGATCAAACATTGGGTTTTCAATATGTCCAAAATTGACAATTCTTCCAATTTTGAATGGCAGTAAATGAACCCGACATGGGCTAAATTTGACACCTATAGGGTGTAACTCTCGACCTCCCGTTAGCAAGCGTTTAGGAGGGATGGCAGCGTGGTAAATTGAAAATCTGTGTATTTTGACAAGCCATGCAATATTCTATCCTACTAGTGTTGTTTTGCATGCTTTTCCTTTGATATCACACGTAAAAAACATAAAAAAGTCAGAGTTGGGTCAAAATTTCCCCCAGGGGTCAATGTCAACTTTTCATTGTCTTTCAAAGCAGACGAAAATAAATCATTCCGATTTTTTGCTCATCTAGGATTGAAGCGTAACTTGTTATCAAATAAATCATTTTGAATCAACATTTTGTTCAAATCGAAAATTAATTCTGAATAGAATCTTGTATCCAAAAATTTGAATCGAATCAAATCGTTTGAAGATTCACAGTCCTAATATATAGGTTTTTATTCCCTTTAAAATGATCTCATTCTTAGGGAAAGTTTTGTGGATCAAAAATACTAGTGGTATAGGTACTTGGTATCGACTTCTGTGACTATTCAAGAGTTGAGCACCTGTACTGGTGTCGGTCGAAAAACAAAGTTGTTTTATACATGCATGCTTACTTTAAAAGGTTACTGAAAACATTTTACATACTGTTCCTTTCTCTGCCAAGAATGAGATGGACTGATCCATGCCTCCGCTCTCTGTGCCGATGTAGCGCTCACATTTGGCGCATATCTCTGCGAGAGCTACCTGGCATACAGAGTTAGATAAAACTGTTGGTTAAGCAGTTCCGCTGGTTGTCATAGTGTCTTGCAATTACTGGATTGTGAATTACTTTGGAGAGGGACTTCTGAATTGCCTCCATTGTTACGAGCCCAGCACAGCAAACCAGGGCACTAGAACTGGACAGGCCCGAGCTTGGCGGAACGTTTCCGTCGACCACACATGACAATCCCGGTAACCGTGTGATTTCAAACTTCTCCTATTAGTAACACAATATGGTAAATGATGAATGCTCTTATGAAATCCGGACCCTATAAATGGTATATATAAGAATTTGATCAAAATTCATCTCACACCTGAATGCCTTTAACTCCACATAGGAAATAATAATACCACTGCGGGTTAGTTCTATCGATAACTATTTCCTCTGAACAGGACACAGTGATATTGCTGCAGGATAAAAACAGACAACAATATCATATATATGATTATATAGTTTTTTACATATATAGATAAGTTTATGGTCTTACTTGTAGAGAGGATTTACATTGGCCAACTGGATTGTCCCTGAATTATTCAGTGAGACGGCGGCAACAATATTCTGTTCAATAGCCATCGGAAGAACAGAGTAGTCACAGTAATCAATGTGCTCTCCTGTTTACATGAAAGAAATGAGGAAAAACAATTCAAATTAATTGACACCAGAAAATGGAGAAACACTATATATCAATGATGCAATGGATCATGTTACAAATAATAATAAGAAAAGCTTTTGACAACTTTGGTTGAAATGTACTGTCCTTGAGTAATTCGGGTAGCTTAAATTAACAATAAAATACTTTCTATTCAAACTCGAGTAAGAGATTAGTTTGTATGTGCACTTTCATTTTGATGCGGCAAAAACTCTACACTCAATAAAACATTCCGCATAGGCAAATACTAATTTCAAAATAGAGCTTACCATTTAATATAATGATGCGAGTGGAATAGCCATCAAAGCCTTTTATTTTGAAATTGGCCTTGCAACGAATGCAAGGACTCTGACTTCCCAGTCCCACTCCATTTCATAAGCAACAGTCACTTTACTCACAGTCACTTTACAATAGGCACTTTATAACAGGTACTTTATAGTCACTTATAACAGTCATTTATAAATAGTCATCTAGTCATTTTGTATAACCATCCCTTTTTGCACAACCATGCACACCTGTTTTTATTTTGTGTTTTGTTCATAGATATTGTCAGATTTTACAGTTGTCTATTTTTATATATATTTCCTTTTTTTTTTAGCTCATTTTTACTTGCCACTAAGGTTAGAGAGTCACGTAATTTCAATTCTCTGCCTGTCCTTGCACATGTGGTAGAATTGACAATAAAGCAAACTTTGACTTTGACTTTGACTTTGAATGGTGGAGTGATGGATAGCTTGACGTGTGTTTTAGACATTTAGCTCACTTTGTTAGTTTGCTACCTGCATCAAAATAACACCACCACAAAATTCTCTTCAACGCTAAGAAACTGCTAATTACATCATTTAATAATATGGCAACAGCACGGAGTATGAGCTGTGTTGCTTTCTTTACTTTGGAACTTTTTAGCCAGCTATTACATCATTCTTCATGTTTAAAGGAAGAGCGTGTGCCCTAAATTGCACTTTAAAGTCTTTTCATTCTTAAAGTAGAGCTTTGTCTTTATTTCATAAAATACTTATGTCAAACAAATCAAAGACATACATTCAATTCAAAAAGTCAAATATGGGTTTTAGTTTTAGATTTTAGGAACACAACTATATTAGGAAGACGAGGTACTATATCAAATAATTGAAGAAAAGTTCCATTTATCAAATCCGTGATCCAAAAAGTGTGTGCGTGTGTGTGTTTGTGTTTTTTTCCTTAATTCGTTGCACCACTTCTTACTAAATTGTACCCTAATGCTGTATTATACTAGTGGCAGGTGCGAATCAAAGAAATACAAGTCACAATTACCGCGAATGTTGTTCATTAGTTTCAGATAATGATTCTTCAATCGCCATTTATGTTAAAAAAATAGAGGAAAGTGTTTTAGTATTACCACAAACCAAACACACACTACTTACATCAATATATTCAATGAAATTCAGCACTGCTTGCAAAGCAAATGTACACTTTCAATTACCAATGAGATTGACTCTCCCGGGCGCACATGCATAGAAGAGAGGTGATCCTCCATACTGTCTTTCAAAAGTATTTTTCAAGTTTTGCAGCCTGCAGAAAGAAAGATTACACTCACGCAAACAGCAAAATCCTGAATTTAACTCTTAAACCTCTATGTATGAAGGAAATACTCACCTTTCATTATCCAAGACTGATATTTTTAACTTGGGAGGACAAGTGGCCATTTGAGACGAAATCGGCGATTTCAAATCACTACAAATGCACTCTTCAGTCACGCAACACAACTCAAGAGTTCCGTTTTGCATCCGAGCTGGGATCAGGTGATAGATTGCAGATTTAGCTGAACCAGTGTCAGTTCTACTACAGTATATGAACATAAACCGAGTCAAACGGATGTAAAATTACTGACTCTGGAGCAGTAAAAATTTTAACGATACAATACGGAAGAAGGCGGGGCCGACCAATCATGCGGAGGAACGTCCACTCGTTTAATGACGTAAGAGCAGGGTTCAACATTTGCTCTTGACAAGACTACATTACCCAGAATTCAAGATACGCGTTACCATGGGGACATTGGCCATTCCCCAGATATATCTTATTTGAGGGAAAAATAAACATGACTGTTACTTAATATGAGTTTTCAGGGAGGATGATGTCCAACCAATTCAAAAATGTTTTGTAGCTGTAGGTTGATTCAGTTTGTGCGTGAACGCACATCAAAGACCTTTCCAAGGCAGTTCCATTGGCGCGAGCCTTGCGCGCGACATTTCAAAGTGGGCGAGAACTAGCAGCGAGCTAACAGTTAGCCACTGCTAGTTTTTGTAGCTCTTGACACAAAAGTGCCGGGCCAAAAGACATCAAACGCGGCGTTAAATTTACAGCGGGTCCGATAATAACGCCCCACCGAGTAAGATACGCGTAGACCGTTAAGACATGACCCTTTGTTATTATTTTGTGTAGTTCTGTAGTAGTAAAGTGGGTTAGTTGAGGCTGGTTAGGTAGCATCGCTGCACTGTCAACAACAATGTGGCGAGCGTTTAACAAACATTGACGTCGTTTTAAGTGGAATAACCACGTGTAAAGTTCTCCGAAGGGTAAGCAATTTGTGTTTTTGTCACTTTTCGGTGACTTCTCGTTTTACAATTGACTAAAGAAAAATAATACCAATATTGTCAATTTGAATTGGTATATATCTCTCTGTGCAGGATACACCATCATGTCTATAGATTTTGACTGTGCTGCTATCCAAACCCAGGACGATGAAGAAGAATACGACAAAGACGACTATGCAAGAGAGCAAGCGGTAAAGAAACAAACAAACAAAAAACACCGATTGCAGTTATTGAACGAATAGGAGCAAAAGCAAATTTTACTTTCAACAGCCAGCATCCGAAGATGGGACACATGATTGTTAGATGATTCCAGCGTGTTCATAGCACAAACATAATCATTCCATTCCGCAATATTATAATTTATTGTGAGCTTCAAATATTTGTCCTTGTTTGGTAACAATTGCAGGAATTGAAAGAGATGGCATAGACACCCAAAATGTATTAGAGGGGCAAACGTTTTGGGGGAAAGAAACCTAAAAAAAGAAAAGATATGACAGAGCTCACACAATCGTTAACTATTTGAGGAATAGCATAAAACCTTCACAGACTGGTATGCAGGGCTGTTGTTATGACTCATCCACTCAATATGTTGCTTTGTGTTGCTCTTGGGCTCTTCCTGGTGTGTCACAGATTGTAGCAGCCATGTGGTTAACCTACTTTCTCATTCTTACTTGTTTTGTTCACAATGAGCATGGAGAATTAATTTCCCTTTGGCTGCGACAAAAAGACTAACTGGACTTTGGGAATTTATTAATCATCTACTATTTGCTTTTACTATTGGATCCTACGTTTTATAGATTAGCTGGTCATGTGGAAAATTTGTCCAGCTCGTAAGTGGAATGTTTCTGCTCCATTTAGCTTTGCTATATGTTTTGTCCAAGAGTTCTTTTAGCGCAAAACATGTGAGTTATGATGGGAGTGTACAACATGCCATGGACTATCTGGATGTTTTGAAAAGTCTCCTCTGGTGAAATTGGTCAAGATGTTATGAATTGGATTTCCTTTTGTGTGGACACACGTTCATTTTCTGAACGTGTAAATGGGATATTATGGGTCCTTTGGTTGAGGACACAGTGGAAGATTTAAAGACTATCCAACGGTCTTTATGGGAAGTAAGTCCATCTTGTTTAATTTGTCTAATCACTTTAACAAAGCAAGTGTGGTCAGCCCGTTTCTGACAAAAGAACAATTGCCAGGTTACGGATGGCAAACATCTGATGGATGTGGAGACAATACTGTACGTTGTTTTTGTCACTAAAATCATATTGTTGAAAATGTTTTTTTTTTTTCTGACCTGAGTAAACGTGTAGTACTTGTATGTAAGAATTGGAAGCCAATTGAAAATAAATGTTAGTAATTGCAAATTGAATGATTTAATTTGTTGAGTAAATAGTATAGTATGTAGGTGAAGAGCTAATGCAAAATGCTACTTTTCTCATCCTTGGATGCAGCGCAACTGTGATGACTCATGAGTTTGTTTGTTTTTTCCTCTGCAGCTCCACAAGCTCCTTGAAGACAACCTGCAAGATGACATGCTGGAGGATAGCCGAGATTCCTCATCCATAGAGCTGGAGTTCTCCACCTGCAGCAATAAAAATGGTAGAACTAGGTAACATGCATGAATTAAATGTTCTCTGTCAAATCTCAGTATTGTTCCTACTATGGATACAGTAGATATCTCAATCAATTAGTTTATTTATTGATGAGATGTTTGATTAAAAAAAATCCCCATAATCTAAGAAAATGAGTAACATCCACTTCCCTAGTACTTTTTGTGTAGATTTGCAGTTATGATACTCTGGTGTCTCTACACAGTCCCCAGTCCCAATGGACTCATCAGCAGTCTGACCGTCCCATGCCAACTTGTCATGAGCAGGCATGTTTTTTTTTTTCCTTTGAAATTCTACCTGGCATAGTATTATCTTTGCTTTTCAATAGAAAAATAACTGCCATACTCTTGATGTGTCTTCACAGAGCTTTGAAGCTGAGGATGGAGGAGTTTTGATCAATGGTCATCCGCACCATGTTCAAACTCAACCTCCATCTCACTTGTGGAACAAGCATTCAAAAGACTCGCAGTTCTCCCGAGAAGATAACATCATGGGAACCAAAAAATTGATAGAGGCCAATGCTATTTCCGCAGATGATCCATACGAGCCTTCCCCCTGTACTAATAATATTGTAAACTATAATGGAGAAGAAGCTAGTGATAAATGTGACTACGGCGGCCACAATAATCCCAGAGTGCATTTTCAGGTAAAGCTGATTCTGTCTTCCATTGTGCTCATCAGAAAAGTGATCATACTCAGGTGGACTTTTAATTTAAATATACATTTTCCTGGGTTATCATCTTTTGAATCTCAAGTCTGGAGCAGTGGAGCGACGTGTGGAAGATTACAAAGCCAGCTACAATCCTCACGTTTCTCAGCGTCAGATGTTGAGCTCGCAGGCCACACATCAAGATCATCATTTTGATCAACTACAAAGAGAACACCTTGACTCAACACAGCGTAAGTTTAATAACGTTGCCAATACACTTCCCCCCCTGTTGGATTGTTTTTTAATGGCATGCTTAGATAATGCCAGGCGTCCTATGTATATGCATAGTATATATTGTATGCGCTATACTGTTAATCAAGGATTCTAAGGTAGGGTGTTTTAGGTTGGGTCCTTTACAGACCGTTTCAAGATTGTGACTAATGTTTCTTTTTGCTGTCTTAGAAACTACTGAGAAAGCTCAGCTTGTTCAACTGCAGATATTAAACACGGCTCGTCAAAGGCAATTAGAGGACCTGAAACAAAAGCTTGAAGAGTCAAAGAGCAATAACAGACTCCTTAAGCATCAGTTGACCATTGCTAAAGGTATTTTTCATTTGCACTACTGTATTTGCTTTGAAAAAGGGGTGGTAGATGTGATGCCACTATTAATCTGAGCCTATAGAAATGTTAAGATTGTTCTTCATCACTTGCACATTTTATGTTTTGGTCCTGAGAGAAGGACAGAACTTAAACTTGATATTACATGGACTATCCATAGATGAGAGAGAGGCCACTGCTGTGGCTCTTAAGGAGTTAGAGCATCTCCTGGATGAGGCCAAAAAGCGTGAGGTTAAAATGCAAGACAAAGTGCAGGCAATGGAGCAACAAATACACATCCTGAATGAGAGAGACCAGGAGGTAAGCCGCATGAGCTGTCAATCGTACATTTCTGTAAGCTGCTTTGTTACATTAGAAACAGGCAACCAGTCATGCTAACTTGCATAGTTCATTTAATGCAGTGGTATACAGTAGATGGGTACATGGTTCGCCACAAACTTTGATGTGAATTTTTAATAATGTTTTCAGAGCGCAAAGAAGCAGCAGATTGCCGCTGCCAATGTTGACAGTTTGACCCAGCAGTTGTTCCAGCTGCGTCATTCTGACACGCTGTCCAAAGCACGCGAGCAGCACGACAGAGACATTACAGTCATGAAGGAGCTGCATGAAGCCGCACTCTTGCGCTTACAGGTGCAGCTCGACAGTGAGTCTCAAGCTCTGAAAGAACAGGTTTGTGTTTTGACGTTTTCAACAGCAGGAGACTTGCTTTAATATGGTTCTAATGTACCCCTGCTTCTTGTCATGACTTTCAGAAGTATACAAGTCAAAAATTCTGTGACCAGGTGAAACAGTTGGAACGCAAAAGGGAAGAAGAGCAACTTGAGCGAATCAGAGTGGTCGATGATCTCACTCAGCGTTTGAAGAAAAGTCAGGAGCAAAATGCAGAGTTGTTGCATACTTGTATGTTTAAACTGTCATAAAAGTGGACAGCATTTCACATAAGCTTTTCTTTTGCTACTCTAATTTTACTTTTTTGTTCAGGTTCTGTGCAGGAAATGAATCAAATACAGATCAAATTACAGCAGGCTCAATCGGCCAAAGCTCTAAGCGAAGATATGAACAGACACTTACAGGTTAATCATACAGTTTTGTGTTTAAAAAATAAACATTTAAATATTCTCGACATTGTTGTTTTTAACATGTTTCTTTTTTATCCTGAAGGAGGAACTTGCTGATTTAAAGGAGAAGATTACAATATATGAATCTGCTTTAAAACTTGATGCTATTTCTTTGGAACCCAATGGTGACTGCCAGAACCAACTTTCTGAATCCTGTTTGGCATTAAACTTTAAGAAAAACACCTTGAAAAACAATTCTCCCAGGA
This sequence comes from Hippichthys cyanospilos, assembly GCF_059441005.1. Classification (NCBI taxonomy): domain Eukaryota; kingdom Metazoa; phylum Chordata; class Actinopteri; order Syngnathiformes; family Syngnathidae; genus Hippichthys; species Hippichthys cyanospilos. Next base: position 15,255,839 of record NC_142374.1, read on the forward strand.
GGTACTTTGCACACACTTATCTCACTCATGTGCAAGAGCCTCATCCCCGTCAAGGTTTTTTTTTTTTTTTTTTTAAATGTTAATTCATGTTGAATAATTCTAAAATTATTTCCTTCCTCTGCATGAACAGCATGGCTTTGGCTGGCCTGTCAGATTCCAAATTGCCGCAGGATGAAAATTTGCGGCTGCTGCATGTGGAGCTGCAGCGCTGCTTGGGGAATTTAAAGACAAATCGACATAGGGTCAATCGTCTGCAGGCGGAACTGCAACAGAGCCAGGCCCGAGTGAACGAGCTGCAGACCCAATTAGACGAAGCCAAGCTCATCTCATTGGTTTGCATTGTGATTAAAATTTTGACTCTGAAATTAGCTATTGAAACATTCGAGTGAATTTGGCTTGTCCACAGGTTAGACAGCCAGGCCAGATAAATCATCCAAACCTTGCTGGAGAGGAACAAAACGACTTAGCAAAACTACAGGAAGACAAACAACACCTGCAAGATCAAGTCATGGTTGGTCATCAATAGCTTTTCAAATATGCTTGTTGTGTTTGTTCAATCAGAGCAACAATATTGCTGTTATTTTTCAATTTTAGTTGCTAGAAAAGAAGATTGCAGAGCTTCAGCTAAGTGAGGAGGAGCTCAATTCGGCCAACTTGGATCTCCGCGTCAAGATGAGAAAGATGATGCAGGAATTGGACCAAAAGAAGACTGAGGCTGCTAGACGGTCAGACACAAAGGAGAAAAATAAATCTTTACTCTTCTGGAATCTTTTCATTAATAATGCCCATCTTCTTCATGAAGATCCGAGATGATTAATCAGCAGCATAGGGATGACGTGGTGAACCGAGTCAGGACGGAGCTCATGCTGAAACACAACGCAGAGGTTGAACATCTGACAGCACAACACAAGCAAGAAATCCAAGACCTAAAGTATGTTCCCATTGTGGCACATTCAGATTTAAACTGTGAGGAAATGTGCAACTCATTCAGCATTCGTTCCTACTCAGCGCTCAGTTGTCTGAGGCCAATGAGAAGTGTTACGCTGTACAAGAAACCTACATTTCTCTCTGCAAGGAAAAGGACAACTTAGAGGAAAGCATCAGAAATAAAGTGAGTGAAGATTCACTGAGAAATGATGGAATTATTTCATAGGTCAAAGTAAAATCTATTGAACTAAATGTATGGATACTGCTCGGAAGGGACGGCATGGGTCAGCGGTAGAGCGGTTGTTTCCCAACCCAGAGGTTGCCTCGATCACTGACCCTTTGTGAGTCTCTTGAAGTGTTATTGAGCAACCCCCAATTGCTCCTGATGCAGTGTAATCAATAGGTAATTAAGTACCTAGTCAGTCTAAAGCGCCTTAAGGTAGAAAAGCACTATACAGTATAAGGGAATGTCCTTTTAAAATGTTACCATTTATCATGACTTTTTTTTTTTTTTTACATAGATGTTAAAGTTCTCTCATATTCTTTCTTAGCAGATGAAAAGTGAAGAGAGCGGCACGAATATGGAGAAACTAAGGACTAAGCTAGAGGCGGAACATCAGGCCTCCATAACCCAGCTCAAGGCTCTCTGGTCCAAGGAAAAAGAGGCTGAGATCCGGCGGGAGGTGAACGCTCACATAGCCACGGCCAAGGCTGCTTGGGATGAAGCGCGTTATCGGGTATTACTGCATAATGCCGTAACAGCAATTAGTACACTGCTATTTTTTGGGGTTCTGATTCTGTGTAGATGGAGAAGACTTGGACTCTGAGGCTGGAGGAAGCCAAGCGGGGAGAACACTCAGAGACCTCTGACGGAAGCTGTCAGACAGACGAGGCAGTAGCAAGCGGTTTGACGATTCCCATTGAGGAATTGGACTCCAGGCTGTGTGCTCAGAGACAGCAGCTGCAAGCTGAAGCTGACAAAGCCCAACGCCAAGCGGTGGAAGAAGCCAAGAAACAAGTCCAGAAGGAGACTCAGGACAAACATCTCGAGGACTTGGCCAATAAGGTTGTTAGTCTTATCATACTGTCTGTCGGTACTAATGTTTCCTACAACGTGTCATTACGATTCATGACTGTGTGTCCATGTAAGTTTTGGAAGGAAAGAAAAATGCCCTTGTTCCAGGTTGAAGGCGCAGTGACCAGGGCCTATAACCGCTGGATTGAAGATTTGACCTCATTACCTGAATACCAAGCCTCTCTCCAAAGAGAGAAAGAAAACTGGGAAGAGCTGCAAAAACAAGACATACAAGAAAAGGTATACCATTATAGAATATCTCATAGTAGACAGCATCTTGACTAAATTTAAGGGGGTGGTGTAAATACAACTCATTTTGTGAAACTGGCATCTTATGACAAAGTACCAGTATGATATTTTTGTAATGCGTTAATACAAATATACAGTACCAGTGGATACTCTGTCAACTGCGTAAGAAAGGCAGTCTCATTACATCTATTTTAGTATTCTAAATCTTAGACTCCCATTACTTACTGTATTGGAATAGACTCAGTTTGCCCGTGTCCTAATGAGGACACGTGGTTTAATGAATAGATATTTAAAATTCAGGGTTGCGTGGTGGACTTGTGTTTTACATGCCTGCCTTATATTACTGTGGTTCAGGGTTAGAATGTTAATTTTGGCTCTCTGAGCAATTAAAGACTAAGACATTAGGTGTGAAGGTGAGTTTGACCGGTTTGCCTGTTTATGCCTGGCAGTTGGTTGGCTACTCGTGTCCTGTGCTTCCTGCCCAAAGTTCAGCTTGAGTTTGCTCTCCCATGACCCTAGCATAGAAAATGGCTCGACAGGTTTTTAATCATTTTGTAGAAACACAGGACTAATAAATGCCTTGCCCTTAATAACCAAAGGTACTATACACAGTTGAGTAAATAAACGGCCCTTGGGTATACAAGGAAGCAACATTTTTGATTCCTTTTACTGAATTTGCCAATTTTTTTATTTGTGTATTTTCTGGATATGACTTTCCTAACTCTTCTGAATTGCTCAAATTGCCTTAGAATTTTGGATTGTAGCATCATACTCTCACCAGCATGCACGTTCCATTTTTTTGTTTTAAACTGAAACCAAACTTTTAAAAATACTTTCATTGTTTGTTGCAAATGTGCCAGGTAACCCAGGCACTGAAGGCAGCAGAGGAGCAGTGGCACAAGCAGCAGCAACAACTGCGAAAAGGTCAAACCTGTGGGACAACTGATGAGCTCCAGGAGAAGGTGGTTATGCTCCAGTTTCAATTAGAGCAGTTGAACAGGGAGCAAGCTGCCCTGTTGAAAGCTGAGCTGGCTGGAGCCAAAGCAGCCTGGAAAAGAGACAAACAGCAAGAGATCTCCCTCGTTCAAACTCGCACTGAGCAAATGTACCAAAGCAAACTACAGGAGCTGCAAAAGAAACAGGAGTTGGCTTTGCTGCAGGCCCAAGAAGAGGCGGACCTCCAGAAGAAGGAACTGCTCCAGCGGATGGAGGCCAAACTTCAGCAGACTGTGAGAGCCAGAGAGGACGAGTGGAGATGTCAGTATACTGAGAGAGAACAAGCCCAGAGACGACAGATGAGGGAAGATTTCCTTGCGGAACTTCAAAGTGGTCTGGCAGAAGTCCAGGCGCAGCTTCTTGGGACTTCCAGGACGGAGCAGCAGAGCTTCAAAGAGAACTCGGGATGCTGCGTGTCAGAGGGCGCCATAACGCAAGTGATTCAAACTGGCTGCATAGACCTTGTTGACAGAGCTGTGGCTCAGGCTAAGAAGGACTGGAAGAAAGTATGCTTTTGTTCAAAATTATGCATTCATTCAAGTATGCATGGTTTCATCGTGTCTCTTTATGATCTAAATGAGTTACAAATCTTTTTGTTTCCAGATAAGTGAGGCTCAGTTGAGCTGTGTGTTACAAGAAACACAAGAACAGCATCAAAGAGAAATCAACAAGATGCACAGTAGGAAATTCCTCAGTATTTGATTATAGAATATTTATATACATCCAAATACATCGTCCACTTTGTCCAGAATTTAAGTCATGTTGTTTTCTGTCCTGTGTAGGCTCTTTAGCCCAGATTGGAGGGCAGAATTGCAGCAGGAAGGATTGCGCTGATACCGCCAGTAAGCTGCAGAAGAAGAACCAGGAGCTTCAGAAGCACTTGGAGAAAACTTGCCGCCATTTCCAGCACACCGTCCGAGAACACAAAGCAACCATGCAGAAACTGAAAGGTATTGTTTGACGAAGCATTTTTGCAATATTTCCCTACCATTTGCTGTGTTAATCAATACTCTTTATTGTAGATGAGCATGAGAACAGATTGCAAAAGGCAACTGAGGACCATCTGCTACAATTGGAGGAAGTGAAGCGAAGCAAAGAAGCTGCTGGGTTAGTGTCGGCTTGTTATTTCTACACTATAAACACAAATTGTACATCATTATGAATATGGCAAATGTTTGAAAACTGGATAAAACAACCTTTAGTAGATTTAGGACTTTTTGATTGGGGATGAATTTTCATGAATATTTGCAGTGGCAGTGTAGACCAAAGCCACACATTAGAAGAATAAGAACCCTTTCATTATTTCTTGACTTCAATGACATGCATGCCATGATTATGGTGGAATTGATCTCACTCTGCAGACACTTCATTCGTCACATGATTATCTGTAGAATTGTTTATACGCCTCTGCCACCTACAACCCAAAAGACTTACTGGTGGATTCATTTCTCACATTTCTTTGCCCGTTGTGCTTTTGTGAGATAGTAAATGCATCTGTATGGATTTGATGTTGCTTTTTTTCCAGTAAATTAAAGAGTTACAATGTCATTTTTCAGGAATCTAAGCAATCAACAAAACCTTCAAGAGGGCCTGGAAGAAATGAAGCAGCAATACTTGATGACTGTTGAAAAAATTAGAGGTTGGTGAAGTTTTTTTGTGACACAGCCGTTACTTTTTCTTTCTTTTTTTATACCCACAGTGGACCAGGGTTTTCACATACCAGTATTTTGGCAGTGACATTGGGCTCTCCTTATATAAACTGAGTCACTGATGGTTATGTATAACGGTGTCCAAATTGTCCCACGCAAGCAAAGAGCATAGAAAGGCCTGGTGCGCACACAGAAAGATTTTTTCAAGTTTCAAAAATTGTATGTCACAGACCCTAAATGAAAATACAACATCAGACTTTTGACAGTTTTGGTCATGTGTGGTGTACTCCGATCTGAGCTGGTTTCCTTCATTCAGCTCCTTGTCAAAGTCAGAGTAGTAAACATGTCTCGTTCATGAGCATCAAGCTTTAAATATGAATTTTTACTCCAGCTTGCATGTTGGTTCAGTTCTGAATGGGGAGAAGTGGATGGATCGAAAAAACTTACTCCAGCTTGAATGTTGGTTCAGTTCTGAATGGGGAGAAGTGGATGGATCGAAAAAACTAAAATAGCATTTACAAAATGTTCTATATTTGTCTTGCAGGAGACATGCTGCGTTACCTGCAGGAAAGCCGCGAGCGAGCAGCTGAGATGATCCGCACCGAGGTGCAACGGGAGAGGCAGGACACTGCCCGCAAAATGCGACGCTATTACCTGACTTGCCTGCAGGAATTGCTAGAAGACGGTGGGAAGGCCACAGGGTAAGACGCCACAGTTGTTGTCACTTTTCTTTGTTACCTCATTTTCCTTTTTATTTCCCACCACACTTTGCACTTGGGAAGAATTGCAGATCATCTGGTGAAGTAAAAATACTGTACTGTTTTAATCCGTGTTGAAGTAAATGCAAAAAGTACACACTTTCACGAGTACTTAAGACATTTACTGCCATTAACAGCTATAGACGTCATAGATCCACCTTTATTAGGGGTGGCAGTGAATTAGGTGAATACAATAGAAAACTGAATTCTTACTCATCTCAACTATCATTATACATCCCTTTAAGATAGCCGTATCTATGCAAAGTCCTGTAGATGTTGTAACATCTGTCATCTAATAACAAATTAAAGACAAACCTTTGGAGCTGATATTGTAAAACTGTTATCCTAAATAGGGTCAAGGGTGGGCAATATTTTTCTTCTCCCCATTGCCGTTAATGCTCCCTTGACCCTCCCTCCTTTACCCCCATTTAAGGTAAAAAAAAGATCTGCCACTCAAAATCTCAGCCACAATTTTACCTCTCAGTCTTATTTTATTTTATTTTATTTTTTTAATTAACATCGTATTGGCTTCTGCAGACGTTAAAAAAAGGAAAAAAAACATTTTGACCATGTAATATCGAGTATAAAATTCGGTTTTTAAATTTGAGGATCAAAAGTAATACATTGTCAGATATTAGGAACACTCACGTAAAGAAGTACTCAAGTAGGAAATACTCAAGTACAGACACCTTAAAGGGACAGTGTGTAAGATTCAGACCGTTTCTCATTAAGGACAGCAGGGGGTGCTGCATTTACCGTTGTCCGTAGCTATAACAGACATTGCAGCCTCCGGAGGAGTGCCACCCCCCCCACGTAATAATATAACCTACAATCATATTTCAAAGATACTGTTGGTCGTTAAGAACGCATTTATTTGCAAGTTTTTAAAATTATAATCATTTATTTTATTCTTTTTTTTAAGAAAAAACGGTCTAAATCTTACACAGTGTCCCTTTAAAAAAATAATATTATGATGTGGAGACTTCCTTCCCAACTTTGAAGTTAATTGTGCTTATCGCTGTATCTTCTGCAGAGCTGAAAAGAAAATAATGAATGCTGCCAGCAAGTTAGCGGCCATGGCTAAAGTTCTGGAGACGCCTGTGAAAAATAAAGCTGGAAAGAATCACAGCTTACCATGTAAGTGTTCCACTACACTTCACCATTTATTTATTTATTTATTTAACTGAATTCTAAGAGCATTGTGTCGACATCTCGCATGACAGTTGTGTCCGCCACTGGCCCCGCCGCAGCAAGTAACACAGATTTTTTGAAGACCCCATCAACTCTAACGCTTGACGACAAAACAGAGGAAAGAACCAACAGAGAGAGAATGTTGGATTTGGAACGAAAAACGACTGTAGGGCGGACTAAACGTGCGGGCAAGCAGGACCTTGGTGCAGACGCGCATCTTTATCCCCACAAAGTTACCACTTCGTGCCTTGTTCCTTTTAAGAGCAAGAGCAGGGAGGCGTACCTTCACGGAGGATCGGCAGACATCCATGCAGACAAACCAAACGGATTCTCTCACACGCAGGATTTCCCGGTCAGGGACGATAAATGCACCAACTGGAGCGTGACCAGCAGTGACTCGGAGAGCCTGCACGTCCCGCGGGCCTCTTATTCGGGAAGGAAAGTAGAGTCGGTCAAACCCTTCTCCATCTCCCCTGCCGACTTCAGCAAGTTTGATCGTCTCAGCCCGGACACGTCCGACCTGACCGTTTATAACGACGTAGCCCAGACGCAAACCTCTGCCCCAAAAGCGAAGATGAACAAACACAGAGAGCCCACGCCCGGCTCAGAGGGAGAGAAGCAGGGTGGACCGTGTGCCGGACCGCTCTTCTCCGAGTTGAGACGTCAGCAGGACAGCGGCTTTGACAGCCCCTTTAACCAGCCAAAATGACGGCGGGTGGTTGTGCTTGGAAAAGAGGATGCCAATCCTCAGGACTTAACACTGTGACTTTTTTTCTTTTTTTTTTGGGGGGGGGGGGTCCTGTAGGTCAATTTTTGAAGGCCGACTTATGCAGTGAGAGAAACTCCAATCTTTGTTGTTTTTTTTCTATGTTCAGTGTACATTCCTCTTTATAATATATCATAAGTTATCATGCTGTTTGACAGTTATTTGTATTTCATTTTAATAAATGAGTTATTTTTACATGGAGGTAAGAAGGATTTCAGTCAAATTTCTGATTTAAAAAGTGCTACTGAGGCCTATTTTAAACAAATAGAGCAGGTGCGGTAATGGTCAGCTAGTGAGAGGAAAAAGACAGATTCCAAGTAGTCATAAACATTGATGCAATTTTACACTCATCACAGCGTGAAGTCGGCACGATGAGATACAAAGTTGTTACAATGAAATTCAAAGTTATTTTGGATAAAGTACCTGCTTAGATTACGCATTAAAAAAATAAATCAGTAGTAATGTATTCATTGAAGGTGGAAAATTAGAACTAACCCACTTAGATTTTCCCAATTCAATTTAAAGCTTTTCTGGCAAATGTAAACAACAAAGATGGCTGCCAATTCTAATAAATTGTAGTTCCTTGCAGCACATTCGGATCGTCAACAAATTTAATGAAAAAAAATTGAAAGGAATATTACCTATATCTAATTTATTTCATTTTGTTTGTGTTTTTTTTTTTTTTTTTTTCACTGGATGTGGGTGTGTGTGGGGGGGAGGGGCTCGATTTCGCAACCCAGTTTCGAGGGGCGTTTCCTCGTCGGATTAAGTCGGAGTGGTAAAATGTCCCACCTTCCCCGAATGCAGCAATGTGCAGGAGTGGGAGGTGTTCAGGACAATGTGTACGGGTAGAGAGAGGTTCTTGCAAAAAGTTGCGCAACATTACACCGCATGGTCGAACGCACATTAGGTTAAAAATCAAACAAGCGCAAAAGTCTTAAACTTCGACATTGTTTGTGAGACTGAAACACCTTGGCGTTGGGAAAATTGTCACATTTTGTTTTTGGGTTATTTTTCAGTAATCATTGACTCCGCGGGTTCTTGTGAAATCTGAGCTCTGTGACTGGTGCCTGTTCCAACGAAATCCTCCACCCATAGCTGAGCAATCCTGCCCACGATATGCTGACGATAAAGTTTGGATAAATGGTGTTACATGAGTTGTGTGCAGTTGTGTTGTCATCTTTGAGACGAGCCCGTCGAAAACATGCTCTTGTGGGCGATTCTTGCAGCAGCCTTTGCACTTGGCCTTTATTTCCGTTTCCCTTACCTATACCAAGATGTCAAATTCATCGTGACAAATCTGCGAATACGACGCAAAGTCTTCCAATACATCGAGAACAACTACAGCCTCCTGGACCGATTTTTGGAGACGGCGAAAAGGCAGCCGCACAAGCCGCTCTTGCTCTTCAAAGATGAGACGTTCACGTACCAGGACGCCGACCGACTCAGCACGCAGGCCGCCAGGGTGTTGCTGCAAAGCGGCTTAGTAAAGCAAGGCGACACGGTGACTTTGTTTATGGCCAACGAGCCCATGTTCGTGTGGCTCTGGTTGGCTCTGTTCAAGCTCGGATGTTCGGTGGCTCTCCTCAACTCCAACATCAGGTCCAAGTCTCTGCTGCACTGCTTCAAGTGCAGCGGTGCTCAAGTCCTGCTAGTGGCGCAAGGTGAAGTGTTAACCAACAAACCCACTTTGTGCATGTGTACAGTAAAAAAGAAAAACCTAAAATAACCCTTTTGATTCCGATTAAGCTGACCGACTTCATTATGACGTCACTTGGAAAAGGGGGCCCCCATGGAGTCAGACTGTAAATGGCAACACATAATTGATCTTTTTTATTCATATACTATATCTATATTTATTTATAATTCACAATACCTTTGCGCGAACGTGATGTTTTTTTTACTGATTGCATGAAGATATGCTTTTTTTTAATTTATCTTTTTAAATTTTTGTGCATCATGTAATTTAGTGAAATATATGAAATGTTTTGAAAATAAGACATTCCTTTATTTATATGAAGGAACTCAAGAAGGCAGCTTTGCTGGACCTCAAAGTGTGTTGTGATGAATCAGAAGAACAGGTTATAAGAGTCCTCCATCTTTGTTGTTCACATTCCCCAGGAAAGCTTTAACCCTTCCATTATGTTTGTTTGCAGGCAGCAGCAATATCGTCCCTGGGTCAAATTGACCCAGAGTGTATTTAATCACCCAAACTTGTCAGAAATGTGTAAAATCCACCATCTTTAATTTAGCGGGAAAGTTAAGGTCAGATCTCGAAAAATCCAAGAGGGATTAATGAATTTCCCACCACCCTTAAACGCAACATTTGAGGAGGGAAAATCTTATTTTACTAACTGAGAAAACTAGCTCACTACATAATGAAACTGTGCTGAAAAACTACTCATGAGAATGAAGCCATTTAAGTTTTTATCCTGTATTGGAAAAGCAACTGGTACCAGGGCCGAGCACCGATTTAGCCACACACAAAATGTCAGAAAACTGAAAGGATCGAAAAATACTTCAGCATATACATAGTGGAGATTTGTGACGCACACTCCAGTTAATATACAAATTGATTCCTTATCTCTTGTTTAAATTCCACTGTTCAGATATTGAAAGTTCATCCTGTATTTATGTAAACTGTTACGGTTATACAAATGTTTACCAGGATAATTTGGGCTATTGATTTTACAACTGGTGCATGAGAAACCAGGCACGGTTGTGTAAGGATACAACAAAAAACAAAAAAAGTTGAAAATGCGGTAAATAGTGTAATATTTCGTCCCTAACAGACAGATTTTCTGATTGGTCAATTTCATACCTCATTATTAGGTGGAAAGGAAGGCTGTTTGCAATCAGTATTTTAATACACAGGCTAAAATCAACACATTTTGTTTTGCTTGTCCGTAACAAATAGCAAAATCAAGTTGTTTTTTTTTCAGTTGGTTTTACACTTCACTACATTAACAGCAATAGGTAACTGTAAAAGTTGAGATTTTGAGATTACACAGGATGTGTTATGTAACCTGACAATGACTGACTGAGTTTGACACAGGCCAAAATAGACCTCAAATGAAAATATGCTATGTTCACATGGCCCTTTTTTTGTTAGTTTAAACATTTGAGCCTGTTGGTGTTTCATAAAAAAATATGAGAAACACGCTATTGAATTTATGCATGTTCAGTCAAAAGAGTTTTTTTTTTTTTAAATCTCCAGACTTGCAGGGTGCAGTGGAAGAGGTACTCCCAGAGCTTCTGGAGCAGCAGGTGACTGTGTTTTTCATGGGGAGCAAGCAAACAAATTCCAGCATGCACAGCTTCCTAGACAAGATGAAAAATATGTCCGCTGAACCTCTCGCCCAAGATTTAAGATCAGAATTGAACATGCACAGTCCTGCCTTCTACGTGTATACATCAGGGACTACAGGTGAGCCACATTGTGTTGTCGATGTTCCGAGAGGGAGGAAAAACAACTTTGTCACTTCCTGTACTGTTTTCCACTCACTTGAACAGGTCTGCCAAAAGCAGCGGTCCTTACTCATACCAAACTGTGGCGCATGACTATGATTCTGCGCGCCTGCGGATTTAAATCTGATGATGTGCTGTATATTAGCCTCCCTCTGTATCACACCTCGGGACTTGTTGGATTTTCAGGAGCCATCGAGTTAGGTATGCATTTCACTCATGTCGCTCGCTGGACTGACACTTAGGTCTCAATTTGTTGAGTGGGTCGAACAAATTTGACTTTTTTGTTTTGTTTTCGTTTTTGCAATGGTGTTATTATTTTCAATTTGCGACAGTGAAGTGGATGGGCCCCTTGACTGTCTTTTAACATGTCGGACAACCCTAGTTAATGTACTCAATTCAATGTCATGTTTTGTGTCACGTATTCAGGTATCACAGTTGCCCTGAAGAGTAAATTTTCTTCATCTCAGTTCTGGGATGACTGCAGGAAATACAACGTGACTGCCATACAGTACATTGGCGAAATCATGCGTTTTGTTTGTAACACGCCAAAGGTATGTTTTCAAAAATAATTTCTTCACTTTCCAATGGAGGCATCGGAAAACGTTCTGAGGTGTTTTATGTGTTGCTGGAGGCAAAAAGTAAATGTGTAAGTAGGACAACATATCGACAACGTCAACGTGCTGGTTGATTGGTTGATATATTGAGCGCATAAATGCAAATTCCATCAAAATAAACAAAATCAGGAGAAAAAAAATCAATATATAATAGTTTAATGCAATTAATATGTTCAAGAGGAGTTAGAAGAAGCACAAAATCTATCTTGGATCACCTAGCTTGTTCTTTATAAATGAAAATGAAATCTTTTTATCCAGTAAAATGTACAAGTGATTATTTGTATAATATACAGCCCAAGAAAGGTCTAACCCTTAATGCAAAATGAAGGATGAATAAATGAAAAATTAAAGATGTTTTGTTGGGTTTATAATTATTTAATATATCTTTGTAGCATTATATTTTTAACCTCTTTTTTTCACAGCAAGGGATTCACACCTTCTCAATTCTATCTCAAAATGATTCCTTATCTTACCACCTTGTACTCCTATCACATGCGAAATGTATTATCTAATGCCAATCTCTGAAAAGTTCAAAATTCAGCTCCGTTTGCCTTAAACATCCGTAGAGGACGTTGGTGTTCCTGCATGACGCGTGACAGAAATTTGAGCCTATATTTCTTCCTTGTCATTGCATAAGCTTGAAATGACTTGCGGTCCTGAATGAAGAACACTTTGACATTTAAATATTGACACAAAACTGTTGCGTAAAATGTTGCATCCAGGGAAGATGCATTTTGGGGTGTAAACCTATCTAGCGAGCTAACTGCACGCTGTAGTGTTAGTGTTCAAATGAGCTGCATATCAGTTGATATAAAGAAAGGAGCTCATTTCCTGTAGATTAGGGAAGGGGGACCTGTGCACATTCCAAATTATAGCCATGAAATTGCAGCAAAAGTGAATCCAGCAGGGAAGATGCATTTTTAAGGTGTAAACATAGCTAAATAGCTTGCTAACCGGTAGTGTTAGAAATGCGCTGGGAAACTACTGATGTAAACCATGAAGCAGTTTTTGTTTAGTGGGGGTGGGTTTTGCAGGATCTAAGTTTTAGCCATGAAAATTCAGCCAAGATGGAAAATGTGTGAATTCAACATTATATCTCTACAACTGACTGCTATATAGTTCTCAGTGTTTGTATGTACGCAGCATTTAGCTTTTCATATATACAGAATATGTTTTGAGTCTTAAGGCAGGCTCTCAACTGTATCTTTATTTCACTAATAGAAACCCAACGACCGAAACCACAAAGTAAGACTTGCAATCGGAAACGGTATCAGGGCCAACGTTTGGAGAGATTTTTTGAACCGCTTTGGAAACATCCAAATCCTGGAGCTTTACGGAGCAACAGAGGGTAACATCATTTTGATGAATTACTCCGGAAAGATCGGCGCCGTGGGGCGCGACAATTTCTTGTTTCGAGTAAGTCTGAACTTCACTATGCCTTTTCCAATAGGCCCACGTCTTACGCTATCAACTTTTATCAACATTTTGTTGTCTTTCAGTGGCGTTATCCCTTTGCACTGATCAAGTATGACGCGGAACAAGGGGAACCTGTGAGAGATTCATCGGGTCTCTGCATCCGGGTTCCTAAAGGTGTCCCACTTTCACAATCTATGTGGATAAGCATACTTTTCAAAAGAGAAGGATCCGTACTTTATTTTGATATTTGAAGCGTTAATTGAAACTTCCAGTTTTGCTTTCCGCGCTTTGTGTTTAGAGTCATCCGACTCTAAATGTACTGCAGTTCCACAAATACTATAAACGCTTTTCGTTTCTCCAAAATGAAGGCCAGATGCATGAATGCATCCTATGAACCTAAAAATGTGAACTTTTTTTTTTTTTATTCGACACCATTCAAGGAAGCTTGATCTGTCAGCCACATAAGCCGAGTTTTGATGCAATTATATGTCACTGATATTTTTGCTTACAATAATTACCGGAATGGGACGAGCAAGAGGGCAGATGCCATTTGGCTGTTAGCAGCAAATACCTGTTGCAGCTAACAGCAGCACATGTTAGTTTATTATCAATAAGCTCTTTTATTAAAAAAAAAAAAAAAAGAAGCGAGTAGACTGAACCACCGTCCAAGTCCATCCTTGTTCACATACAGGAATATTACTAAAACGGAGAGGTTATGATGCCGCCACCTATTTCAAGAGTGGCAAGGTACGCAACCGAGTGCTCTTGGTTGGTGAACGCGGAAAGGTATTCCATTTGACTCGTTTATTAATTGCGGGCTTTTGGCATATACACACAATCAAAAAATTTGGTGAAACTTGGATGCTATGCAACTTCAGGTATTTATGGTAAAATCAACTCGAGCTGCATTGCGAGGAAACGGAAAAACAACTACATAATTTAAACAATTAAAAGAACCACGCAAGAAATAATTGTAAACTTAATGGAAAACTGTTTTGGGGTTGATGACAAAGAACCATTTTGTGCCCAATTTCATCTACTGAGATGTTAAACTTCCTCAGATTTTAAAGTGTTCAAATCTCAGATGATGTCCTTACCCGCTATAGGAATTTAGTCTCCGGTGTTCATTTAACAATTCCTGAAGGTTTCAGGTCAATATCCTTCTCCTTAGGTACTGGTTGCTATGGACAATTGAAAGTTGAATGTGTTAAAAGGTATTTTTATCAAAACTACTTGGCAACATTCAAGGCTTTGTAACATTGTAAATTTTCGAATCAAACGATATATAGTATATCATTTTAGAAGAAATTTTGTGTAGAATTACAACATATCAAGATCTCAATTTTCACAAGCTTGGTTTTGTGAAAAACCTTTAACACATATACAGTATACATATACAGTATATTAATTAGAGATGTAATAGAAGAACGATTCAAACTGGAAAATCCATTTGCCCTAATCAGAAATCTACATTTGAAAATAGGTCGCAGCCCATGTATTTATAATGAATCATCTTGCAACATTCAAGGCTTTGTAACATTGTAAATTTTCGAATCAAACGATATATAGTATATCATTTTAGAAGGAATTTTGTGTAGAATTACAACATATCAAGATCTCAATTTTCACAAGCTTGGTTTTGTGAAAAACCTTTAACACATATACAGTATACATATACAGTATATTAATTAGAGGTGTAATAGAAGAACGATTCAAACTGGAAAATCCATTTGCCCTAATCAGAAAGCTACATTTGAAAATAGGTCGCAGCCCATGTATTTATAATGAATCATCTTGCAACTTCCTAGGCGAAGCAGGCCTTCTGGTGGCTGAGATATCTGCAAAAGCGCCCTTCCTGGGCTACGCAAGAGACCTGCAGCAGACCGAGAAGAAGAAGCTGCACGACGTCTTAAAGAAAGGCGATGTCTACTTCAACACCGGTGATTTGATGCTCATCGACAAAGACGGCTTCATCTACTTTCAAGACCGCATCGGTGACACTTTCAGGTGAGTTTCTCTTTGCATTGTTGAAGCTGAGTTTCCACAAACGGAGTTTTTATTTGATTTTTTTTTCAACAACAGGTGGAAGGGAGAAAATGTGTCCACTAATGAAGTGGCTGATGTCATCACTCAGGCTGAGTGCATCAGTGAAGCCACTGTGTACGGGGTTGAAGTGCCAGGTAATTGTACACCACTCACATGCACACAGTACAGTCAATGAGAACACAGTAAATGTGCTAGGACAATGGTTCTCGATCTTTTTTCAATGCTCGGTTGTCACTCTACCAGAAGTGTGCGATCCCCTGGCTAAAACACTGCAAAAAATGATGTGGAGGAAAATGACCCAAAGATGGTCAAAATACTGCAAAAGGCCTGCAGAAACCATGTAGAAATCTCAAGTGCCCTCATGTATCTCCAGGGATATGCTGGTCAGAAAATTGCTGTAGTATACGGCACATAGTGAAAAGAGTTACAAAAAAATCATAGGGGGTTGATACGTAATTGCTTAAGACAACCATTTTGTTCGGTTCAAGCAACCTAGAACATTTAACAAACAACAAACAGGAGGAAGACAACAAGGTTTTCTTGCAAGGAGAGCAAACGGGAACCTGACCTTCTCAGATCTCCGTTCGGTCTGGTTACAGATCCTTTCCGCTCCCTATTTATTCATTTGCAATGGCCCAAGGTACAAAACCTATTGCTGCCCCAAAGGATTTGGGGGAAAGGTCTTGGCAACAATGCAAACAATCAGTATGTGATAGTGGGGGGTGTAGGTGCACTTCCATGCTGTGATCTTCTTTGTCAGGAACACAAAGACCAACCCCCATGCTTTCTAGGGGGTGCAGGTGAGAGTCCATGCTCTTGGAGACGTGTGGTCTCCTCACATGCTCTTCACCAACAGTTCCAACAGAAAATATACATGTCTCCAGATCTAATATACATGTTGCAAGAACAAATATGGGATAACCTAGATACAGTTATTCTAACACTTTTAAGGTTTTTGTTAAAACTAGACAACAATGAATAAAATCTGTCTAAATTTAAAACTCTTCACAACCCGACATGAGTCACTCAATAAAACTCTTTGCTGTGCAAAAGGCATGATGCGCTTTTGCAAAACCAAGCTTATGTTGGGTAATTTAGTTTTTAGTTATTGACAAAATGTCCATTTTTGGATCGCTACAAAAAACAACCTCCTTAAAGGAAGTGTGTGTAATTTTTCGCATGCGCCCGTGAGAGGGTATGTACGATAAAAGCAGCAATACTTATCTATTATCTATTAATACACTGATCCTCCCGCTGTCAGTAGCTATAACAGACATGGCAGCCTCAGGAGGAGTGCCACCCCCCATGTAATATCATGTAATGATAACTAAACCCACAATTATATTTAAGAACACATTAAGAAGACATTAACAGCACATTTATTTTTCATTTTTAGAAAAAATATATTAAATTATAAATTATAAAAATTATATTTTACTTTATTTTATTTAGTTTTTGAAATTTATAATATTACATATATTACATATCTGTAGCTTTGACCAATTTTAACTGCCTCCATGTGTTATATATAATTTTAAAGGGAATTTAACTTTGAATTAGGATACATAAATATTGAAATATTAATTTTTAGACATAAGCCTGATTTTGTTGAAACATATACAGTATGCACTGTATGTATACTATATATACGCACACTTTAGTTCAGTGACAGTTTTTAGTTGCGTAGACTAGCGCCCCCATGTGGAGATTTCTTCTTTAGGCGCAATGCATGATGCCCCGTCTCTCAGTAAACATGTTACAGCATGAATATGCAAATAGTATTTGTTTCGCAAATACTTTTGTTTTGCAAACGTTAGCAGCATAACACCTACTATTACTAACAGAGCTTCCGTCAATATAGGGATGCGAAAAACTGTTTTAGAAAAGCCACAGCAGGAAGCCACAATTCCAAAACGAAGAGATGGGATTCGCTGGATAAAACCGTCTTGTCACTTTATTGTTTTGCTGGAGAACCAAAGATGAAATCAAAAGACAACACAAATCTGAGCTGCTTGATCTCTGCGGTGGGTGTGGGCGTGCGTGTGTCTGGTATGTGTTTACCCTCGTTGAGTTAGTTGAGGTGAATGTTTGGGTTCTCAACTTTGACCCAATTCGTGCAGCGAAGGCCATGCGTGTATGAACTGTGTCAATTGAGCGTGGTTCATTATGGCGCTTCAGAAGGCACTCACCTGCACTGTTTGTTTTTTTTATCACTAACTCCACCTGAACTGTGACACATTTTATGTGGAATGGATGTAAAGTTCACTGATGTGAAAGGTGACTGGATGGAGAGTAAACTACTGACTGCGTAAAGGCTCCACTCACCTGAAACACAACTCGTTGCATTGTGAGTCAGGGAATAAAAGGGAATAAAAGAAATCATTCTGTTGCATTGTAAGGTGGAAGCTTCAGCAACACTTTCTTTCAAATAGAATATTCCTGCTAACTTAATTAATGCATTCTGATTTAAATAAGTAAAACTCCTCTACAACAAAACCTGCATGTGCAAAAAATACCCCCCAGCGTGAAAAAATCTCCATGCATTGAAGCCTTTCTCTCTTTATTACTTCTCCCTACAATGAAAAATCCCCGATGCATAATACGAAAGGTTTTTCTCTCTATTTGCCTTGCTCTAATATTCACTACAGTGAAAACAAGCCTGCAGCCAAAGTCGAGCTAGTTTTATGCTTGACGCGCCGGCACGCGTTTTGCAGCGCTTAATACACGGAGCGGCTTTCCCCCGCAGTCACACGATATTCTCCCATACTATAGGTGGCAGTAAATGGACTCTACGGCATACAAACAACTCTAACATTTTTAAACAGAGTCTTCATCTCTCCCCAACGTGGTGCTTGCCGGCAGTCGTTTCCGATATAGGTCACGTTAGTCCTTTTTAGATGAATCATAAAGGCATTTTAAAATTTTATTAACGTATTTATTTTAATTTACACAAACAACAAACGTAACAAAGACACTCATCAAAAAGTATCAAACTTTCACATCATAGTGCATTCACACCTCCTTACAGACTACAAACTGTAAGCTAACAGCTTAATCAAGTCGTTTGTACCGGCGAACTTCCATAAGCCATGTTTTCCACTCCAAAAGAAATTCTGGAAGGTACGCGGTGCTGAAAATCTGGTCTGCGCAGAGGGGTGTGGTTGGGTAAATAACGTCATTGTGACGTGCGGAGCTCAAGCTTGAACCAAACTTAACACTTAAAAACAGGATAAAAATAGTAAAGATGAAAGATAGATGGAACAAAGTGAAAGACATTACGTAAGAAATTGATGTAACTGTGAAAATGAATGCATATTGTAGACTTGGCAATTTCTTTCTTTCTTTTTTCAATGTTGGATGGTTTTGTTTTTAGCTTCAGTCAGATTGTAGAGCGCACAACACGTTTTTAATGTTCACGTCCGAGACATATATTTGCTTTAGTGAAAAGTCCCCTGTTGTGAAAAATTTCTGGCTGCAAATATGATTTTGTTGTCGAGGAGTTCTACTGTATGAGTGTTTGTTGACCGTCTTCCTCCTTCATTCAACACTACGACAGGCCTCATCTGCTTCAGATGTGCTTCTATTTCCATGACCTCAAAATGCATTTGTTTTGAAATTCAGAACTAGTTTTCATGTAAAGCAATTCTCAGGGCAAATCAATCCATCCATTTTTCAAATTTTCAGTTTTCCATCCATGCCTGTATATTAACCAATTCGTCGGTTGCTTCCATACTGTACATCCTCAATGGTGTCACACACGCAACATTGGCAACAGTCTCCCCAGAAACGCACGCTCTCACTCGTGTCCCAAGGGTCTGCTTAAAGCTTAAATAACCACTTGGTGGGAGCGCTGCTGGTGGGGTTTCGCTACCAATTACACGAGACCTCCTCCTACACCTTTTTTTCACACTGAAGTTCAAAAAAAACTCTCAGAGGGACACAACTCCTTCGGGAAACTTTGGTCTCTTTAGTATCACATGGTCCTACTATACCTCACACTTGCATCTTAACAGCCACACACACACGCGCACATTATACAATTTATATTCAACAGTATATGGTGCTTTGTTTATAACTTTTACTGGTAAAATAAATATGTCATTTTTCTGTTGACAGGCAATGAGGGCCGAGTAGGCATGGCGGCCGTAGCGCTACAAAACGGACATGCGTTTGATTCCGAAGGCATTTTCAAGCACCTGGAAAGCTTCCTGCCAGCCTATGCCAGGCCTCGTTTTATCAGGATTCAGGTACGCAAAACATCTTACCAAATTATTTGCAAATACTGGAGACAATTGGCCTATTGCTACAATAAAAGTGTGGTACTACAATCCGATGTAGTGCAGGAGTTCCTTTGTTTTGTTCATTGACATGCACTGTCTTGGCCCCTTAAAATAAATCATCTTAAATTCCACTTTAACGGCAGAGCTCCTTGGATGTCACGGGAACATTCAAGCTCATGAAGTCCAGGCTGGTTAAGGAGGGCTTCAACCCCTCTGCTATCACAGATCCACTCTATTTTCTGGATGACAAGGAGAAGAAATACGTCCCACTTACAACGGATATACTCGATGCAGTTTTATCAGGCGAGATCAAAATCTAAAACTCTTTTTGCGTACTTGTTTCTTTTAAAAAAAAAAAGATATATTTTCAACTGAGTTTGTTTTTTGATGACTTTTAGTGTCTTGTGAATGCTATACAATATGGCTAAGTAACCGTAAATGTGCTAAAGCTATTAGCTATTAAGCTGTTGAAAATGTCATATTTCATGCCAGGTTAAATACTAAAATTCTAAAAAGTCAAATAAAAAAAGTATCTAAACATATTATTCCAGGGACATGCTTTTTTTTTTTAAGAGGGGAGGGTACCAGACTCAAGTGTAAATGCACATCCACTACAGTAGGTGGCAGTGTTGCTCTCAAGGAGATTCATTTCATGCAGATTAATACATTCAAATCTATAACTGAAAACTCAAACCATCCATAGGTGCGAATGTGAGTGTGAAAGGTTGTTTGTGCCCTGTGATTGGCTGACAACCACTCCAGCAGATAGCCCGCCCCTTGTACAAAGTCAGCTGGGGCTCCAGCTCACCCTTCACCCAAATGACAACAAGCGCCATAGAAAATGAATGAATGGATGTTTAGTTCTTTGCTTGTAGTTTACACAGCGCTGTATGACTCTGAGATCTGTTTCTACTTTTTTTTCTAACTCTTGCTTGTCGCTAAATATTGTCATCGGTGTAATATTATATTAGTTTGTCATTATTATTATTATTATTATTATAAATCCCTTTAAGTGTGATGTTGCTGTTAAATGAATATTTGCTGGCTATTTCTGTTAAATGGAACATGATTATCTTTGTTAGGATTGAATTTTTGCTAGGATTTTGAACGATTAGAATGGCTAGTTAGTGTTGGTATTTGTGTTTGTGCGTGTGCCCTTGGTTTTTGCTACATGGTGGGGACCAAATCACTGTTTTAGTGGAGACCTCTTGTACTTTTGGAGACCATTTTGGTGGACCCCACAAGTTTAGTTTTTTTTGAGTGTCAAAACTTGCTTTTAGTGTAAAGGTTTCAATTAGTTGAGGTTAGGATAAGGGTTATGGTTGGGCAATCAGTTGTGATGGTTAAAGTTGGAGTTAGCATATGTCAATGCAATGTCCCCACAATGATAGAAAAATGTAAGTGTGTGTGTGTGTGTGTGTGTGTGTGTGTGTGTGTGTGTGTGTACGCGCATACTCATACAGCCACTTGCCCTCCCTCCTTCCAACAATCATCAGACCAACAAGGCTCACTTTCACACTTGCCATTCCTCCTCCTCCTCTTCCTGCAGATTTATGCAAACTTTTGGCTACAGTATCATTTGGAAACATTGTACTGTATTTACTCACAAGAGAATGTACAGATTTACACCAAAAGTCACCTCTCATAACCTCTTGCCGTCAAACTGGTTGTTTTTCATGTTCTTGTTATCAAAGTTTAGAGGCATTTAAGCCTTTTTTTTGTCTGTTATGTCTGTCCAGCTACATCATTAAAGTATCTCAAGTTTTTGAGCTTTTATCTAATACCTTGACATTTTACTTTAAATTCAAAAGTTGTTTTTTTTTGAGGGTGGGGAGGTAAAAAGTGAACAGTTAAAAAACAAAAGCTTCTGTTTGTATATTGCCACTCCTTGGAATCTTAAAACTACGACAGTTACATCGTATCTGTTCAAAAAAATGCTATCTTAGCCTTACGTTTTCCTAGCTTAATGCTGGTTTGCATTGTTAATGTGATGCTTTAACAGTTTAGGTGACAGAATGAAATCAAAAGGTGAAGTAATAACATGCACACTGACAATATAACAAGACTTCATATTGTTTTTTCTCTGCGTAGAACTAGTAGGTTATTAGTGCTGTACCGATGAGCTGAGAATTGCGACTAATTTGTGTTTTCATGCAGTTTAATAGCCACAGATGATTTGAGTTATGAATGTTGTCACGGAATTAATTAAACATATATCTGAAGGCAACACTATATGTTAGTTTAGTGTTGTTTATTTTATTTTTGATGGTTGTTGGCTTATGTTGTTGGCAACGATGTCTACAATGTTCTACACAGTGTCCCCTTGTTTATCATGGGAGTTATGTTCCCCAAACTAGCTGCAGTAACCAAAATATGCAAAGTAGAGTTTGAATGTTTTTTGTTTGTTTTTATTAATTTTTTTTTTTTTTTTTGCTTTTGTTCCCTTGTAATTTGTTTTTTTGGGACAAACATCAATACGTAAAATCCATATTTTTGTTTGTCTGGTACAATATAGAAGAGGAAAAAAAATCAATACAAATACTGAGAAAACATGGACTAGAAGATAGGCTCATGAAAGAAAATCCAGTGGAGTTCAAATGTGAAAAAATGCTATTTTTACTGGCTTGACATAAATTGCAAGGTAACTAGTGATGTAAATCAGCAATAGAAAAAATTATGGTCATGAATGAAAAATCCACCATAGAGAGAAGCCGCAAAAAACGAACGGTGTGCGAGGAAACACTAATTGCGTTTCTATTCATTTCACAGGCAACACATGATTTGAGGTATGAACACTTTGAGTACTGAATGTGGTTACTGAACGAATTCAACTTGTACCCGAAGGTACCATTTGTGACTTTACTTTTATTAATTATGCAATGAATGTGATTTTTGACGGGTGCCGGTTCGTGCTGCGGTCACCTGTTGTGCACTTGTAGTGTATTGTTCATCGGTCGTCTCCAAGGCAAACGAAAGGGAATAATCCATAATCAATGAAAAAGGTGAAGAATGCCAAGCGGAGGGCGGAATAACGAGCGGCGGCGAGTTCCCTCGTAGGCGTGGGAAGCTCGAAAACACGCGGAAGGTGGGAGGGGTCGGGTCAAGTAGGAGGGGTCACGTCTCGCGGGTGAACTTCGGCACCGATGCCGCACGCGTCCTCGTCCAGTGCGTCTAGCTGCGTTCAAGGCGGCGGCCGCTCTTCAGCTCCGGGTTCGCGATGTTCATCTGGCTGACGGTCGTGGGCGGCTTGCTGCTCATCCTCAGGACGCGCTTTCCTTATTGGCTGGACGACTGCGCGTACATCCTCCGGTGCCTCCTGCTCGCCATCAGGCTCAGCAAGTACAAGAGGAGCAAGCCGTTCCACAGCGTCTTGGACTGCTTCCTGGAGGCGGCACGGAGGCACCCGACCAAGACCTTCTTACACTTCGAGGGCGAGCGCTTCTCCTACGAAGAGGTGGACCGGCGCAGCAACCGGGTGGCCCGGGTGCTCAAGCGGGAGGCGCGCCTGCGGGAGGGGGACGCGGTGGCGCTCTTTCTAGGCAACGAACCCAACCTCGTGTGCGCCTGGCTGGGACTCGCCAAACTGGGCTGTCCGGTTGCCCTGCTTAACTTCAACATCAGAGCCAAGTCCCTGCTGCACTGCTTCTCCTGCTGTGGCGCCAAAGTGCTGGTGACGTCGGCAGGTGAGATGCGTGACGCCACTCCCGGTGCCGCTTGCTCGCGTCTGCTCTGTTGGGTAGTGCGCGTGCGTGAGTGTGCGTGCGTGTGTGTGTGTGTGTGTGATGGGGCGGGCGCACAAATAGGACCGTGCGTTTTCACATGGATGAAAAAGACCAATAGACCAATAGAAACTTGATTTAAATGCAAATTCTGCAGGTACCGTATGGAAATGGCATTCTTACTTGCAAAGTGTGCACTCAATGGAACATTGCACATTTAATTTTTACAGTCAACTTCAATCAGTAACTACTTTCAGGCATAAGGCATACAGTGCTAATTTTACCTCTAGAAACTGTTGGGTCCCCAGGACTTGCAATACTAAAAAGCAATGGGTCCCAAATGGAATGATTGAAGTCCCAAAAATTGCACAGTAAAAAGGATCATGTAAGTGTAAGATTCAAACTGTGTTTACAAGACGTGAGCAAAAAAAAACCACCCAAAAAACCAGCAATATATTATAATAATATTAACAATATAATATGTAATATAATAATATAATATTAACACATTTCACTGTCAAATTTATTGAAATAATAGAATGAACTTACATATAGCATCCATCATCATCTTCTTAGTTCTTATGGTAGAAAAGTCCATTTTTTTTATTTTGAGGGTTTGTTTGTTTGGTTTCACCGTGTCTGTTTTGTTCCTCTTCTCGAGCGTCCGTTTTCGCTTCTTTACCTTCTGGCTCATTGTTAACTGATTGTTAATTATTTGACTCGTGGAATTATTTGACTTTTGGAAAAAAAAATGTTCACATTCTAGCAAACTGCTTCTTGTTACAAAGCCAGTTGAGTTCATTGCCAGCATGGAGTCATACAACTCACTCATATCTCAAGACATGAATGTGTGCATATATTGGCAGAGCTGCAAGACGCCGTGGAGGAAATTTTGCCTCACCTGAGAGAGCAGGGGGTCAGCGTGTACCTTCTGTCAGAGACACGTAGCATTCAGGGTGTCAACTGCTTGGCCGACAAAATTTCCAAAGCCTCCGACCAACCTCTGTCCAGAGACCTCCGAGCCAACGTTACCATCAGGAGCACGGCTTTGTACATCTACACATCGGGAACCACTGGTATGAAAGTGACAGCGTCTACAACTCATGATGCATTCAGTAACACATGGGTTTTGCAGTTTCTCACTGTATCATTTTGCACTCTGTGCTTTGAGGTCCACAACCTGCAAGATTCAAAGGCTGTTGTTGATATTCTTCCGTCCCCGCTAGGTTTGCCGAAAGCGGCGATCATCACTCATGAGAGGATGTGGGCCGCATCATTCCTCCAGTTTGCGTGCGGCGTCAAAAAAGACGACATATTTTACGTCAACCTGCCGCTCTACCACAGCTCAGGCTTCCTCATCGGCTTAGCGGGCTGCATTGAAAGAGGTGATGATCTTTTTTCATCGATCAAAAGTAGAGGCGAGCATCTATGCGAGTAGTGTACATATGTGCCACACCCCTAATGTATACACACATACCAACTATAGGATGCACCTGTGTGTAGGACGCGCACTTAATTTTAGGGTCAAATTGTGGTATTTTCAATGTTGCGGTGTATAGGACACAACAATGGCAACAATGTAAAAACTATAGCAAAATAAACCAAATCTCATCTTCCTGAACTCATATTTTCTTGTGTTGATATACATACGTTATATATTTATTGCGGGTTAAGTGTGTTTTGAATTTTAATATAAATGTAAATATGAAGCTAATATAAATAACTGACACGTTAGTGGTTGAAAAATACTGCATGCACACACACACACACATATCTATCTATCTATCTATCTATCTATCTATCTATCTATCTATCTATCTATCTATCTATCTATCTATCTATCTATCTATCTATCTATCTATCTATCTATCTATCTATCTATCTATCTATCTATCTATCTATCTATCTATCTATCTATCTATCTATCTATCTCATTAAAATTGTTTGAGTTTGGATGTACCGTATTGTCAACGTGGGCTGCAGGTATATCGGTGGTGCTGAAGAGGAAGTTCTCCGCCTCCCAGTTCTGGGACGACTGCAGAGAGCACAATGTGACCGTGATGCAGTATATCGGAGAGACCATGCGTTACCTCTGCAACACGGCCAAGGTCAGATACGTTCCGCCGTCCTTCCCGTCCACGGCGACAATCCCAGCATCGACTGAGCGTGGATGTCGTCGCCTCTGCAGAAGGACAATGACAAGGAGCACAAAGTGCGACTCGCCATCGGTAACGGCGTTCGCGCCGATATCTGGTCCGAGTTTCTGAGGCGCTTCGGTGACGTTAAAGTAAAGGAGCTGTACGCAGCTACAGAAGGAAACATCGGATTTATTAACTACACCTCCAAGGTCGGCGCTGTGGGACGGCTCAATTTTTTCCATAGGGTAGGTAAAAGCACCTTCTTTGGGTTTTGGCTCTTTGCGCTCTGATAACATTCCGCCAGCACTTGTCCGGAGAAATCCTGAAATGTCATCAACTTCTCCTTCCAGCTCATCTTCCCGTATTTGTTGATCAAGTATGACATCGAGAAGGAGGAGCCGGTCCGAAACTCTCTGGGGCTTTGCATCAAAGCGGCCACAGGTGAGCTGGACGCACATCATCAGTCATCTTTAACTCATTCAATCCCAAAGACGTGTTTTTACGTTCCTTTTTATGAATCCAGATGTTCAGTCACAGGTATATGTTGTTTGCAATTTTTTTTCATTTGTTTGTCTAAACGTGAGTATAAAAACGTCTGTCACTAAGTAATCCACTACTTTGGGTGATTACGCGCTAAATGACCATATTTTGCGGACTATAAGTCGCAAAAATAAATAATTAATAAAAACACACTTTTTCAGGGATAAGCCCCACTGGACTATAAACTGCAAGTCATAACATCAGATATTTACACAGTAAATGGTACATAGATATTTTTTATTTCAATTTAAACTTTTTTGGAAATCGCCTGCCTATAGCAGCATTCTATATCCAACAGACAGAACACGACTGCATGCTTAGCACCAACATATGTCTATAAAATAGATGGATATGGATGAATGGATATTTTCAACATAATACCAATGGAAAACATCAGAGTTCAAACCCAAAATCAATACTTCCATAGCATCTTCTTCTGTCTCCCTTCTTTTTATTGATTATTTCCAGTGAATATATAAACACATTGCACATCATTCATATATGCAACCATAAATATATAAATAAAATCATATATACTATATTTACTATATTATATAGATATATATACTATATATAAATGTAAATATATATACTATATATTTACTATATTTATTCAATTTACTTATAGTTTTTATGTTTTGAATCATATATTTAAAAACTCTTTTTGAGCATAGCCTGTGATTCATATCGTTTCAGTTCTATTTCATAGTTCCATGAATCGACACCTTGAACAGATACACAATTGCCCCCTGGTGGCTAGTAAAAAAACTGCAGATAAACTATAAACTGCAGGGCTCAAATCATGAGAAAAAAATGGCAGTTTATAATCTGAAAACACGGTAATCAACTATTTTGTGTACTAAGTATGATAGTAACAATTATTTTGATACCAAAATAATATATTAATGACTTTAGGACCTAAAGTAATAAAGAAATGACTTTATTAAAGTAATGGCTTCAGGCAGCAAAACCATTTCTTAAGCTACCAGGTACTAAAGTCATTAAATAGTTGATTAATACCAGCCTATTTTAGACCCTCAATCAATGTTAGACCCCAAATCTCAATCTTAAAATGAAATATAAAAACAAAAGTGTCTTTTGGACTGAATGCTGAATGGCATGTCAAAAATCTCAATCAAAAAATACCATGTCTTTATGACGACAGGAATGAACTTTTCAAGAGGAGGTGTAGACTTCTTACTGTATGTCCATTATGTACGTTTCTTGCCCATGTGCCAGGTGAGGCGGGCCTGCTGGTGGGGAAGGTGACTCAGAGGTCACCCTTTGTGGGCTACGCCGGCAACCAGCAGCAGACGGAGAAGAAGAGGCTCCGCAACGTGCTAAAAAATGGCGACTTGTACTTCAACACGGGAGATTTGCTCCGCTTCGATGAGGACAATTTTGTCTACTTTCAGGATCGAGTTGGCGACACTTTCAGGCAAGTCGACGCTTTTTATTTTTTCTTCGGGTCATCTCGTTTTCATTTATTGTGCTCCCGAAAAGAGTTTATGTATGAATACTGCACACACTTGTCTCCCAGGGTTTCAAAATAAAGTTTAAAAACAGGGTCAGGGTTTTAAAAGTCGGGTTTTCCAATAGAGTTGGGGTTTCAAAGAAGAATTTTCAACTAGTTTGATTTTTTTAAATTAGGGTTTCAAACTGGGGTTGGGGTTCAATGTTAGAACTGCTTTATGGGTTACTATATATTTTGGTTTCACATTAGGGTTATGGTTTCAAAGTTGGGTAAGGTTTCAAAATAAGGTAAGGTTTCAATATTTGGTTAGGGTTCCACAATTGGGCTTCAAAGTGGTCTAAAGTAGGTTTACAACTCAAATTATTATTTCAAAATAGGGTTAGGTTTGTAAAGTAGTAGTGCGAGGGTTTCAAAATACCTTCTCAAAGTAGGTTTAGGCTGTCCAACATGGGCTATAAAAAAGGGTTTGAGTTTTTATTTAGAGTTTCAAACTACTGCACGAATGGCAATGTTTACAGATAATGGTTCCAAACTTGGTTTAGGGTTTCAAATTTGGGTAAGGCTTACAGAAGAGTTTTTTCAATGTAGGCTTTTAACAAATTATGGCTTCAACGTAGTGTTAGGGTTTCAAAACAGGGGAAGGGTTTTGCAAATAGTTTTTCAAAGCAGAGGTAGGCTTTCTAACTAGGGTTTCAAGCTAAGGTTTGTGTTTTTGATCAGGGCTCCAAACTAGAGTTTGGATTTTAAATTCGGGTATTGAGTTCGGGTCTCAATTTAGATTTTTATAGCTCAATTTAGGATTTCCAATTAAGGGTTAGAGCCTCAAAGTAGCGTTGTTGTTTCACTGTAGGGTAGGGTTTTTAAAATAAGGTAAGGGTTTCAATATTGGGTTAGGGTCTT
Organism: Hippichthys cyanospilos; assembly: GCF_059441005.1. NCBI lineage: Eukaryota > Metazoa > Chordata > Actinopteri > Syngnathiformes > Syngnathidae > Hippichthys > Hippichthys cyanospilos. Next base: position 15,284,045 of record NC_142374.1, read on the forward strand.
AAAGTGGGATTTCAATTTAGGGTTTTAAAACAGGGTTCAAGATAGAGCTGTCAAAATTCTCACTATACACATTCTAACTTGTGGTCAAATTCATATTGTTGCAAGGAACAACTCACAAGGCTTAACTGCTGATGAGCGAATGAAAAGCCTTTTCTTCTCAACAGATGGAAAGGCGAAAACGTGGCCACGTCGGAGGTCGCGGACGTCCTAACCATGGCGCCTTGCATTTTAGAGGCCAACGTCTATGGCGTTAAGGTGGAAGGTAAGGCATCACTGATTCCTATGGAAGAATTGATTGTAATACGTCTTTGCTGTGCTAGGGAACGAAGGGCGGGCAGGCATGGCGGCCATCACCTTGAAAGAAGGCGAAGACTTCGACTGCGCCGACGTCTACAGGCACGTGGTCAATTACCTGCCGACCTACGCGCGCCCGCGATTCATCAGGATCCAGGTTAGCTTTCATGCTGCATGCAAGTATCGCTTACATCTGTTTCTCAACCTTTTTTCAGTGATGTACCCCCGGTGAGCTATGTTTTTAGCCTTAACTTAACTTAAAAGTCCAGACATTCAATCCCAGATACTTCAGTATTGATTTAATACTCAAGTATGTGGAAATGAATGCCTTTTAATATACCTAACTATCGATTCGGTACTTAAGTATCTGGGATTTTATGTTCGGAATTTTAAAAATGATGAAAATATGTCCGTTTTAAATTTCCTTTGTATAGGTCCATAGAAAAAAGAAAAAAAAATCAACATAAAGTGTCCTCTTTTGGATCATGGAAGACATCTGTTATCAAAAAGAAATAACTGAATTATTAATAAATATTTGTCTACAAAAAATGATCAACATAAAGTGTCAGACCTCTTCTCAAAAAGAAACAATTATAAATATTTGTCCACAGAACAATATTAAGCATAAATTTGGGATTACATTAGATGTATCTATTCAAAAATAAATAAATAAAATCATTAACGACAGGTAACGAGAGGTGGCAGGTGACAAGTTGGGTCAAATCATTCTAGTGTGGGGGAGAATCTGGGTTTTAAAAATAACGAAACTGAATAACCTACTGATATAAAACATGTTTTATGAACTTATATTTTGCTGAAACATTTCATTAATTCAGTAGTAATTTTAAAGGATTTTTGCATCATGTTTGTTTTGTTTAAAATTTCAAGTACCCCCAACGGTACCCGTATCCCCATTTGACAACCTTTGGCTTACATGGTCGGAAAATTCGGGTTCGACCATTTTTTTGGTTGCTGTCTTTTTTAATAAACCAAATAAAATTCTGCTCTACGATTAAATGTCCAATTCTTTTTAAAATATATCATGAATAAAATACCCGTTTATGGTCCCATGATGCAACATATGTGAATCACAAGAAGAACATAGTTTTCCTGTTGAAATTGTTTAACGATACTTCACTTTACTATTTTGACTGTACAACAAAGAAAAGTTGTACAATTTTTGGCCTATTTTTCCTGGAGAGTGTTTGTGTATTTTCACCATCGGTGGTTGAAATATTTTCAGCCCCGTCGTTCATTGTCATTGTACAACTACATGTCATGCATACGGTTCCATGTCACCATGTTTTTCAGCCTGCTTTGGAGATGACGGGGACGTTCAAAATGAAGAAAAGCAAACTGGTGGAAGAAGGTTTCAACCCGGCCTTCATCATTGAGCCATTATACTACCTCAACACACCCCAACAAACCTTCAGCCCAATGACCACGGAGGTGTATAACACCATAACTAGTGGCAATTTTAAGCTCTAACACGGGTGTTGCACTGTTGAACAAGTGTTAAAAAAAACACAGTTTACAGGCAAATTTGCTGCTTCACACAAATCATCTCAGGGATGCACAAACATTCCAGTATAAGGCTGTTTATTATAGTTCCAACTTTGACAGAGCATAGAAGTCGCCGTGCAGTGCGGTGCCCCGCCACTGATAATTTGTTGGTCACGATGGATGAAATCAACTAAAGCATTTCAAACATGACACTGAAATCATTTATCCAATGCTCTAGTATGAGAATGACGTTTTGCAGGCCTGTGTGTGTTTATTAACATGCTTGAACTTTGGATATTAAAACTTTGTAATAAAGGGAAAAAACCTTTGAACTTATGATCAGGCGTTATCAGGTTTACTGGTGTTTTATTATGTTACAGGATAAGAAAGAGGGTCAGTGACCGACCCATTAGTATACTGTAGGATATTTAGGCCAGGATGGGAAAACATTTGTGCGCTAATGTTTCTTAAAATGCAAAGATAGTCCATTAGGTCAACACTTTTTATTTTTTTAAACAAATTCTTGTTTTTAGCAAGGTATTTAAAAATGACGGCATAAGCCATTGAAATTGTGAAGGTCGTTTAATGCCTTACATGTACATGGTCTAAAAATAGTAGTAAAAAAAAAGCATTATATATGGTAGTTTAATAAATAGCTTTAGATATATATGGTTGATTAAAAAAATACTTTATTATACACTCATGGTGTACACTCATGGTCGATAAAGAAATGGTAAAAAAATGGTGTACTATAAATGGTCGATTAAAAAAAATGCCTTTATATACATGACCTTCTTCTAACCCTTGTGGCATTATGTTATAAATTATGAAATTTCTTTTGATTTTTTTTCAATATCAAAAGAATCAATGGGAAAAAACGCTAGTGAGCTGAAATTTCCAGAAGATGATAAAAGCCAACAATTCTGACACTGTGATTGCAGCTGGATGTGTGAGATTTTGTGTTAATAATCATTCTCCAAATTTTGGACCATATAAAATTATAATTACAATTTTTGCTGCATTTTAATAGAATTTATTACATCGATGTTCCTGCGATTTTTGCATGAGTCCGTTGAGCGGCGGTCAAACTACAGAATGTGAGCAAACAGATGATTCTTTGTTGACTTAAAAAATAACGTAAATAACTAATTAATGCACCTTTAAAAGTATTTACAAAATTAGGGGATAAATGCAGTGTGTATAGTTAGCAAAGTGTGTGCACAAGGGTTAAACACCTTACTACACTTGGGTTTAAAAATGGCTTAAATGGGTTTAAAAATGGCTAATGTGCCTTCGCACTTGAAAAAATCCCTTTATGTGGTTGTTTGAAAAACACATCATTTTTCGATTACAAGATGTAATACTGAAATTCAACGTAATGCTGAAATTCTAAAAAAAATATGAAATTGAAGGTATGGAACACCCTATTATTATAAAGGTCATTTTTTTAGATTTGAAATCACAAGACACCTTAGTCCAGCGTACTTTAAAAATGAATTTATTTATTAATACAGTGGTATACATTTGAAAAAAAATGTTGCAGAAGAGGGAGAAGTTTCAAAAGAAATCCAAATAAATAAAAAGAACGCTCAGAGAAATAAACTAGTGTGGCATTGAAGCACTGAAGTGTTATATCAAAAGAAAATAGTATTGATGTGCCATAATAGTCTATTAGTACAAAAATACATTTCAGGGCACACAATAAAGCATCCAGTATTACAAATAAAGGAAGGGACCAGTTGTCGTTTCCCGAACCCCGTTGAGCACTTCTTTTAAAACCGTTTAAACCAAGCACTTGTCTATTTTTGTTTTGTAAATAAGAATAAAAAAATTTCTTACGGTTAAAAACGCCTTACGTCATATATTAATGCAGTAGGTAGAAAAGTCGGACTTATTACTGCGTCAGTTCCAAGGCTCAGGGGGTTTAACCGGAATACAAACATAACCAATGTAACTTCAACTTCTTTTTCATCTTTTTTTAAACAAACTTTTTCTCTTTTATACAAAACAGATGTACAAAAGTCCATTTACAGAGAACCAAGGCCATATGCTAGCAATATGTACAGCCACAGCGTCCTTTTCTGCACCTCGTCACGCTTCGTATGCATAGCAGGAAAAGAAAGCAGACCTTTCGTTTCGTCGGCATCAATTCTTCACGTGTGCTGGAATCAAAGTTCGGTGGAGGGGGTTTAAAAAAAAAAAAAAAAAAAGACTGTGACCAGAGCATCAGGTTGGTTCAATGTGGATTCTCTTTTGTTTATATATATATATATATATATATATATATATATATATATATATATATGCAGATAAGGCATCACTGCTTGCAGTGTTGGATGGGTTTCTTATGTGTAGAAGTGGTAGCAGGCGTCTGGACCTGAGTCATAGCACATGCATAGATCTCTAGACAGCAGGACTTTGTCAAATCAAGTCAGTAGATTACATCTATGGTAAAAGATTTGCTACAAAAAAAAAAATACAAATAATTACAGATAGTGCCCGTTCACAAAAAAGGGCGTCGTCAATGCTAACAGTGAACCTTGGTTCCGTCTGCGTATATTGCGGCATGGAGCCACGACTAGACCTCAAGACATCTTTCTTGGCCGCAATTTTTGGCGTTTGCCAACTGCCCTTTGGGAGCTTTTCTTTACATTTTGCAATTAAAAAAAAAAACCTCCTCAGTAAGAAACCATGATTTGAACTACTGTTTTTATATTTTTACGAATGCGGGACCTCACTTTTCAAAGAGTGGCGTAGGGTTCGTTCCGAAAAGGGTCACGTATGCACAAAAGCTGAAAAAAGACCTTTCTACCTGTGCGTACGCACAACAAATTTGTCAGGGAGTTCTTTTAAAAAACAAAACAGGATGAGAATGTTTTTTTTGGCCTTGACAGCTTACACGCACACACAAAAAAAATTGTAGTAAATAAAAGCTGTCATAAAACGAGTGTCACCTCACTAGTCACAACATGGCGTTGTGATTATTGCATTTGTGGAACCAGAATGAAGAAAGGTTTTCATGCATCATAAATCCGCAATGCAAACCCTAAAGTCAATAGACAGCAGAGGGCGCTAAAATGCCAAAATGGGTGCCTCCTAAGGTGTAGGAAACTTTTGTATTTTTGGGACCAAAAGGCACATTATCAATGACCATATCTATTATTGAAATATTCCACGTTTCCTATTGGTACATATGAGAGCTAAACAAACCAGTAGAACAAATAAGATAATATTGAACTTCAATTCTAGATTTAGCCTTAGAACACATTTTGCTAATACACAATCCTTTATAGACACGTAAATCACCATATATATATATATATATATATATATATATATATATATATATATATATATATATATATATATATATACACACATATATATATATATATATATATATTATTTTTTTTTATCGTAAGGTCAAAGTGAACATTATGTTTTGAAAAATAAAAAGAAATTTTAGGTGTGACTTGTAGTCAAAAGAATAGGGTTAATTTTTTTTCCATGAGCACAATATTAATCAGAATACGGTAACATTCTTGCCTTAAAGTTCCCTTTTCAAGAAAGGAAGATTACCTACACACATCATTTTATTACATATTATTAATGGGCAACCAAACTGATTTAACTATGCGTACTATACATGTTATTTGTTTTCTCAATGTGGCATAAAGGCGCAATTGGAAACACTGACGTAGTTGAGGGTGTGTGTGTGTGGGGGGGGGCATCTCAAAAGGCATGAGCAGCATCACTGAAAAAGGACCAAAAAAAAAAAAAAAAAAAATCAACAAATTCATACACAAAGTGCAAAATCCTTACTTATCTGAAGTCGACGCTTGATGATTAAGAAAAGTGAGACGCAATGTTTTTTAACCTCCCAAAATATACGTACGCCTAGCTAAGACTTTCTGTCAACACGCGCAATTTTTCCAATGTCGTTTTCCTTTTCTTTGATAGGTCACGAAATTTGCGCACGCATCTTTCAGGCCGTGTTGTGCGGACACAGCATTGATAAGTGAGGCCCCTGACATTTTACACAAGTCGCCAAAAATGTCAAGATGAAATTACTCAAGTCCGTGGCACCGTCATGCACTCTCATTTCAAACCATTCTTTTTTTTTTTTTTTTTTTTGCAAGCCTCAAAAGCACCGGAAAAACGACCAAAAAAAGAACAGCTGGACTATGCTGAATCAAAGGGTTTTTTTTTTTTTGAGGGAGTGGGGGGTCGTAAACAACGTGAGAGTGTTGGATTCACCCTTGAGGTGGACGCCGTGTGCCCCCCCACACTCCTCGCTCTTTCACATTCAGGAACAGACCAGCTGTCGCCATCTTCAGAAGTGGTCGATGAGCACGGAAACACAGTTTGCACCCACCAGGTAGTTTGGGTCTCCGGGGAGAGATTTGTTCTGCCAGCTTTTAGGGTCACCTGCACAGTAAACACACAAAATAGCCTCAGTTTGATTCTTTTTAAATTATAAACAAAATACAAGGAAAAAAAACAACAACATAAACTCAAGTTCAAAATCATATTTTCCATTTAGACCGAGTCCGCTAGTCCAGGGGTGGCCAAGTCCGGTCCTCGAGAGGTCAAGCCCGTTTTTGTAGGTTCCTTTCAACCACTACTCTTGATTCAAATCAGGCTCGTTATCATGATGATGAGCTAATTATTGGAATTGAGTGTGTTGGTTGAAGGGAAACAGGTGTAGTACACAAATGATCAAAATGTATTTGAACATCTGTTTGTTTTTTTACTTTAAGGTCCAAGAAGGCCTTGACTCTGGAAACTATAAATCGGACAAGAAAAAGATTGTCCAAGGTCAATTTGAAAGAAAATTCTTCCATCAACTAGGAAACCACTCTCTTCCATCATAAAACACATGTAGGTAAAGGAGGAAATTAGTACTTGTGGCATCAGGTTACAAATTATGGAAATTTCTTTGATTTTTTTATTTCATCAAAGAATCAATGGGGGGAAAATAGTTGAATTTTCCAGCAGATGATTAAAACATGTAAAATTTCAAAATTCAGTTTCTGACATTTCTATATGATTGCAGCTGGACGTGCGAGATTTGGTGTACAAAAATAATCATTGTCCAAATTTTGGACCATATAAAACCATTATCATTACAATTTTTAAGACGTGTTTTCATGGGATTTATGACATTGATTTTACTGCGATTTTTGCAACATTCCGTTGAGTGGCGGTCAAACTGACAGCAAACAGAAAATTCTTTGTTAGAGTTGTGTTCCACTTCAAGACAGTAGGTGGCAGTAGAGACAAGTTAATGGCTATGCCTTTGTCATCACGTCACAGATTACAAAGACAAACCGTCCCATTTTTCAATTTTTTGTGGTTAATTTAACCTACACATGTATGGATAGAACTGATGCCACTGAACAATTTGAGTGGTAGAAGGAAAAAAAAATCATAAATAATTACTACACATTTAAAAGCATTTACAAAATTAGGAAAAAAAATGCAGTGTGTATAGTTTGCCAAGTGTGTGCACAAGGGTTAAAAGGAGATGATAAAAAAAAAGGATACATCTTTGAAATGTTTAATAAGGTCAACTAAAACAAGAAATATTGACAGGATTTGAATTTTCTCCCCTATGTCATCCAACAGGATGTTCGACTAGGTACGAGTTGTTAAAGCACTTCAAAGGCTGAGAGAAGACTGTCATGTTTTTAATGAGCGACATCTTTTAGTCAGTGACATTTTTACAAGCTGGGGGAGGTCGACTTAGTCCTTAAAATATATTTTATGATTAGACTTGAAAAACCGTGGAAAACTTGATGAAGCTGAATAGTCAAGCGGGCTGTGAAAGTGACAGCCACACAAGCCACAAAGGTGCAATGCTGATTTTCGCACCTTTTTAAAAATGAGCTAAGGAAAAACATTGGGCAGTACTTTGAAAAACATTTTTAATGTTATGGGTAACTGTTGAATTTAGCTACCATAACATCTATGTTAATTTCCGTTTGCAATAAGTGGATTTTCCTGATGTGAATTTGGTTTGAGAGAACATTTATTTTAAACAATGTTTATGAGGGCCCGACCGATATGACTTTTTTTTTTTGGCACTATACAGATTAATTGGATGATAAATTAAAAAAAAAGAAAAGAATCATATAAACAAAACAATCATTTGTTTCCTCCCAACAGATTTCAGTAGGTGTCAATTATGAGTGTATTTTTGTTATTCATGAGCTGGCCTGGAACCCATACCCAGCGAATGGCAAGGGCCAAACTGTAAATATATTATTTAAATAAAATAAAGTTATAAGTTTTTAGTAGTTGAATGAGTCATATTTACATATGTTACATATGTTGTAATTTATGTTGCATTATGCACTTTTTTATGTAAAAGACGGCACAATTTGCTTGTGAAAATGGAGATTTGCTGTTTTTGATTGGACAGGTCTTCAGAATGACATCTATAACTTTACTAGATTTAGTAAAGGATACAAGGTTATGGTAACTGTGTTAGTTGTATACAGCTGCTATAAATAGTTCAAGTACGTAAAAGTAAAACGTTAAAATTATTCACAGACATCGGCCATTTGCTTGTTTTACAGTAAACTTGAACTGGGAATGACAATTTGCAGTTTGCATCAACTTTGCATCTTTGAAGTCCAACAGTGTGCTAATGACAGTGAGTTTTAGATGACTATTGGAGAAAGATCCAGGATTAAATCTTAACAGTTTTATGAAACTTTGAGGGGGAAGAAAAAAATAAATAAAACAAAATAAACAAAATTAGGCCACCCAACTGTGAAGGAATGAGGAAAATGAAAGGTGAACAAACTCTACTCTACAATCATGCAAATGCTTTAGCCTACAACAGACCCAACAAGGACAGTGAGAGAGAGAGGACAGCGTACCCGACGAGGAGTCGGAGGATTTTAGAGCAAAAGACCAACCATCAGGGGTCATAGACGCACAGTGAGGTAAGCGCAGCTCCACCGGCTTCAGGAACTTGAGTCCGTGAGGGCCGCACATCACCAGCGGACTTAGCAGCGTTTCTCCTGTGACGACATGCATCCAAAATTCAAACACCTCCTTATTTGCGTGATATTTCTTGTGCTTTTCATCTAAAAGACCACATTAATTATGATCAGCCATTTACAACACTTTTCCTGAATAATATAAGCACATGGGAATGAAAGTGTGCGTGGACTTTGAGAAGACAACAAAATGGGATTGAATGAGTCCCATTTAAGCTGCTGTTACTTGAAAGAGCTCTAAAACCAAACATTTTTGGGGACTGCCTTAACCTTCATGGAGTTCACCGTAGCTTTGTTTAAAAATGATTAGGCCTGGACACATGTTTAGCAAAAAGAAACGTTTCTTTCCAGATTCTTTTGGCAATGAGGTTCAAACATGTCATAGCATAGCATTGTACACTACCATACCACTTTATAGACTTGTGTTATAGCACAAATAAAAGACAACACATTTTGACAGCAAAATGGTGAACAGAGCACCAACAATGAACTCATTCAGTGCCATTGGTGAAAAAAAAAAGATTTGCTAAGCCCCCCCCATTTGGAAAATTTAAACGGTAAACTCACTTGTCTTAGATAATGGCTGTGTGTTGAGTTATTTGGAGGGGGACAATAAATTTACAGATATAAAAGCTACACACTGACTACCTTAAATTGCAGCACAGTGTCATTTCTTCAATGCTGTCGATGAGGACGTAAAAAGTGATCACCTTTTATGAGCGATTGTACACATTGTAAGAGCCGGGGGACACAATTTTCTAGAGTGGATGCACTGTTGGCTGATGCCACCTCCATCGCTATAAATCCACATACCAATCCAACAACAATGCCTAGCAGTGGTCTTAACTCGTAACAATGCCTTAGCATTGACAAGAAGGTAAAATGCCCCCCCCCCCCCAAAAAAAAGTGCTGGAAATGAAATGCACTATCTTTCCTTTTACAAAGGATTTTATTCTCTTCTTAAACTTCCTATTGTAACTGCTAACTTCCATGCGGGACTGACCTTTCTCCTTGTCGAGGGGGGGCAGAATGCTGTTGTCACGGCACACCTTGAAGTAGATCTCCTGCTCCACGTTCTCCGGGATGGCGCCCTGGGGGATGATGATGCTGACTCCCGTCTCGATGGAGCTGAGGACGCCGCCGTTGCAGTTGAAGATGCCTCGGGCGGTGGCCACCACCGTGTGCCCTTCGTCCTCCTCGTCATCGTCCAGCGCGCCGGGGCTGAGACGGAGGACAGAGTCATTAATCAGGCCGGTGTTCGGTGCCGAACAATGCACAATAGGGGCAAGCGCAGTGACCTCAGTGTGAAAACGAGAGTGAGCAGCATTACCTTACAGGAATGGCTTTGGGGATGGCGTTGATGTTATTGTGCTGGTATTTGGGCCTGTTGTCCATGGTGCGAGTGAAGGTGTCCAGACCGCTATCATGGTCCAGAGGCTGATGTGAGAGCTGCGGCTTCCCACCGCTGTTGCTCACCATGCCGGGCTTGCCCAGGAGCTCAGTCTTCACTAGTGTGTCATTGGGCAGCAGATTGTGGTTGAACTTGGGGCTCTCAAACTTGCGTTCAAACGGCCGCGCTGCGCTGGTGTACGGCTTGGGGACGTAGCGGTTGTAACCGGTGGGAACAGGAGCGCTGACGGTCTTCGGGGGAGCAGTGTCCGTGCCGTTGACCGGGGATTTGTCCGGAAGGGTCCTCGGAGGGAGGTAGCCAATCGGTGCGGGTTCATCCCTGCTAATGGGTCGGAGAGCTGCCAGGTCGGGTTTGGGGTTGGGAGAGCTCAGCAGCGGCTCAGCTATAGAGTTCACTGGATAAAAAGAGACAATCGCAGAATTACACCCAACGATATCCCATTTGCAGTATTATCTATAGTAGGGCTGGAATAATGTAAGGCATTTTTTCTTGCTGCGAATAACCGCTTATTAGTGTACATCTTGGGGGATCTCGAGCAAGCCAATCACAGTAACAATCATTATTGTCTACATTACAGTAAAAGAAAAAACACAGTAAGAAGCCCGACATATGGACACGATATCCGCATAACATATTTACTAGTCTTTCTACTGCCACTGTTGCTTCAGACTCCCGATAAAAAACACTACATTGTTCTGAAATCACGTTCAATCACCAATTCCAGGCACTTACAAACGACCTAATTATGCTGACATGTACATACAGCACCAGTGACCAGTGAGAGCTGCGTCTAGCATGAAGTAGACATTAGCTAGTGCGCTGCACAGTGAGAGTTTGATAGTTATCGTTCCTACTGATCACTTTTTAAACAAAAAAAAAAAAAAAAAAAAAAATTGTGGTTTCAGCTTGCAAGTTTGTCTCAGAGATTAGTCTACAATCTAATATTCCCAAAGATTAAAGGAGAGTGTTGCTAAGCACAATTGAAATTAATAAAAATGTTGATTGAAAATAATGTTAATACTTTTGAGGGCTTCATCCATCCATCCATTTTCTAGAGCCCCTTATCCTCACAATGAACACAGGCTTGCTGGTGCCTATCCCAGCAGACTTTGGGCAGTAGGTGTGGCACACCCTAAGCTAGTTGCCAGCCAATTGCAGGGCACACAGAGATGAACAATCATTCAAGTGACCAATCACACCTAAGGACAATTTAGTATGCCAATAAACCTGCCATGCATGTTTTTGGAGCGTGGGAAGAGAGAACTTACATGGGCTCAGGGAGAGCATACAAACTCCACACAGGAGCCTGGAGCGAGGTGGACTTGAACTTGGGTCCCTGAACTGTAAGTCGGATGTGCTAGCCACCGACCTGCTCTGGTCTTATGTGTAAAAAAAAAAAAAAAATCTAAAAAATTATCTGAATACTCAATATTCAATTTGAATTTTCTGTCTGGTCGCTGCAGCCCTAAATTACAGGCTTTTTGTCTTAATCTTTCTAACAAATTGAGAAGCTGGTTTCTGGATTGTTTTTTGGCCAGGTTTCTAAAGGTAACCCTAAAGTCTCTACTATCCAATACATAAAAACCCAAACCCTTCTGAATTATGTAACACATCAGAAAATAGACACTAATAAGATGGCATGTCAAAATTCTAAGGAGTTCTCCAAGTTGACCATCAAAATTAAACAGTGTCAATTACACTAAAATATAATGTGGATATCAAAATAGGTTTTACGTTGTTGGAATCCATCATGGTTCTTATTTGTTAGAGGAATTTTAGAGACATTTAAAATACAGAGTGCATGTATTTTCTATGTTTTTTAGAAAACAAATCAAATATTTGAAAATGAAATATGATGGCTTGTCATCAGTGTTGGCACAAATAATTGACCTCAAATTGGCACATGCTATTGCATTATAATGCTAATAAACATCAAAACTTGTGAATATTTTCCATCAGGTAATTTGAGATCTTACCATCACCGGGGCTGAGTTTGGGCAGTGTATTGGGTGGAATGGCAGAACCAGGCGGCCCGTACTGCGAAGAGGGGCTAATCTGAGTTAGGGGATCGTACCGTTTGTCCCCAGGACTCACTTTCTCAACAGACTCCACTCTAGTTGGACACAAACAGTCAAGAAGAATGAATGAGAAAGTTGACTGCTGCTGAAAGGCAAAAGGAAAGCAAAGACATTTTAAAAATTGCAGCTGTAATAAAGACGCGTGCTTCTACCTGTTATATAAATATGACAGTTGAGCTGGTTTGGCCAGATCGTGAAAGCGACTGATGCCAGGATTAGGTTGGCCCATGGCTTTGCTGTCAAAGCTCCGACGATCAAAGTAGGACAACTGCTTCCTGTAGTACTCTTCGTCTTCATCCAGATCATAATGATTGGGACGCATGGCATCATCTGGTTTCGTGTGAGGCCTCTGTGGCTCAGGAGCTCTAAGGAAATACATAAATACTCATTAAAAAATAAATAAATAGAGAAGACACATATTGACAGTTGTTTAAATTGAATTTGGCTGCACAACAACTTGCCTCCGCTAGATGGTGCTCGAACAATGGTTACAAAGCTGGCATTAGAAAAGGACTTACAGAACTTTTTTTTCTTACGGTTTTAAAACCCCCTTTTTTTTTTTTTTTTTTTACATGTACTGCAAACTTTATTGTCTTCATCACCCAGAGTACATTAGCTTTGCCTTGTACATTTTGACATAAATTGATAGTATACCTATGTAGAATTTTTTTGGGCAATAAAAATATATATTTTGCCCATAACTTTAGCCGACTAATTTTTTATAGTCAAAATGTTTTCATGTACCACAGCTTAGCTTGTGAATGTCTCATGAACAAAAACTGAGCCGTGTTTGGTCTTTACCTGAGTCTTCAGCACAGATGGCTTTTTTTTACTAGACAGCAAGTGACAATGTCACTGATGGTATTAATTACATTCTTATCAAATTAATAACAGAAAAAAAAAAACTTCATACTGCTTGAAATTGCTAATAAAGTGGAATCTGGTTTATATTTTCATATGATCCAGATGAATCTTTGCATTCACGTAGAGTAGAACTCTCAAAAATCCATCAAATTTTTTTTAAGTAATCGGATGTAACCTCTTGTTAAGGAAATTATATATTAGATTGTTATCATTATGTGCTTATTTCTTGTCTAGAATAGTGTGCATTGCTATCCATGTGTGCAGTCCGAGTTCATCTCGCCACAGTCCTTAGATAAAGCTGTTGACGCAGGATGCAATGCTTTGCTGAATTAATTAAAACTAGGCAGGGGCGCTTGGGCGTTGAATTAGCGTTGGAGAACACACAAATTCAATCGTTCAAGCTTTTTCCCTATCCATGGTATAGAAAAGTCAATCTTGGCTGGCCTGAGTTACTCTTTTTACTGCTTAGCAGCTAGGCTTGTCCTAGTCTTCTTTTAGAGATTTCTCTGACACCTCTCAAGCGTATTTATCAATTTTTGTAGTCCCTAATAAAAACATACCAATATATGTTTAATCAAAATAAGACATTCGCAAACATCTGCTTTTGCGTTGGAAAAAAAAGACCGACCCAGTTAAGCAAATCAATTTCAAAAAGGTTGGTGTCTCCATACACTCCATACTGTTTGTTATGAATAGTGTACCTGTTTTTTTTGTTTTTTTTTAAAATCACAAAACAATTACCAAATCGACATGTTATTTTTTTTTAAAAAGTAAATCTTCTAAATACACTTTTATCCAAAACGAAATGTGCATTTAGAGCCCATTCGAAGCCCATTTTGTCATTTTTGCCACATGAAAATGCTACGATAAAAACAAATGTATTTTACTTAGGCGAGCTTAGTGAGTGGCAACCAAAGATGGCCATCAGTGGCTTCGTTTCGGAATGTTTTTTTTCAGTCCAGGTTAATGTTTTTTTTCAGTCCAGGTTATTATTTACATTTGTGGCTGTAATAATCACAACAAACCTGTAGGAGGGCCTTTCCTGCTCAAGGTTGCTGAGTGAATTAGCCTTGAGCACTGGACCAGGTGCACTTGAAGGTTTGGGAATATCTGCAGGCTGAAAGAGAGGACACAATTAGCACAAGGTGTTTAAGAAGAGATGGCAATAGAATTCCTTCATGAGAGGAAAGAACAACACAAAATGCACATGCTTCTATAGTTTGAGAAAAGTACCCTGAGAACTGATGAGTCTCCTTCCTTTGCCCTATCCATGGATACGGACCGCTTGTTTTCGAACATCTTTACTCTGTTGAGCACCGACTGTGGTTTCATGGCCGGGTCCTCATCCAGATCGTCCCGTTTGAGGGGTGGCAAAGGTTTGGATCCAGGACTGATTTCTGGCTCACCAGGTGATGTGGGAGTCTCCGTTTTAGGAAGTGGAACGGGTGGCTCACAGTTCATCACAGGCTCGTGCATCCCTCCCTTGAAGCCTCGGTGTGGACCAGGAATGTAGGTGGGCCTTAGACCAGAGTCACCGTAGTACGGTTTTGGCGGTTCTGGAGAACGAGGCGAGTTAATGGGAAAGCCGTGAGTATCTCCCTCATAAGGAGAGCGGGCATCGTAGGCTGCGGGGGGCGGCGGCGGAGGCAAATCATCATAACGAATGGGCCCGGGCTTGGTGTGACGGACCCTGGCGTCGTAGCCAACGGGGAGAGGATCTTCGTAACGAGGCTGAGGTGGGCTGTAGTCCCTCCCGGGCCCGTCCTCATACGGCGAGCGGGGGTTGTAGCCGATGGGTTGCTGATATGCTAGGGCCTGGGAGGGCGAGGTCTGCTGGTCGTAAGAGGACCACTGTTCGTTGTAATGAGGCACACGGTTGTCGTAGTGCATGTGAGAGTCGGCGTTGTGAGACTTTGGCTCCGTGTAGCCTCCTCCGTCGTAACCGTAAGGCGGGTGGTCGTATTCTCGGTATGGCTGCTTGTCCTGGTACACTGGCTGGTGACTGTAGCTCATAGACTGCTTCAGGCCATGGTTCATTTGAACAGGTTCCTCCATATTGTACAGGTCTTTCTTATACATCTGTGAAAAGACAATATGAAATTAACATTTTAGTTACATAAAAAGGGTGATGACCACGCTTAAAACCACCATCGTGTTTCAAGAGGTAACATAAGGGAATGATATCCCCAACAGGTGGGAAAAATCAGCAGAGTATTTCGAAATACAGTGGACCCCCGTGTTACAGCGTCCCTGGCTTATGTTTTTTTTCATGCTGCGATGTGGAGTACTGACTTTTTTTGTACCCTCTTTATGGTATTTTCCCAGCTTTGCGACAAAAACAACTGTCATGATCCTAGGGGGTTGGCTGAATTTGTGTTGTTCTGTCTCCGTCTGCAGGCGTTTTTAGGTAATTGCACTTATTTTCTGTTGCCTGGCATACTGGATCCATGCAACACGTCACTACAATGCTAGTCTGCTATTGGTCGGCATGTCGTTACAAAGATGCTGGTCTGCTATTGGTCACCCTCACTCGTTTCAAAACGTCGGAACGGTAAAGCTTTGTTCCCTCGCGAGGGGTTACAAAACCATATTTATAGTGCATTTTAATGCTTAATTCAAAGTTGAAAGGGTTAGCCATGGGTCCCAAGATTGCTAGTGATGTCAAAGAGAGAAGAAAGAAGAAGATTTAAAAGGAAAACAAGCTGGAGATATTCAGGAAATATGAAGCTAGCCTAGCCTACCCTTACTAGGGAATATGGGCATAACAAGCGCCACTCAAAGGTAAAAAAATCCTTTGTTTTAGTTATGATGTTTTCTGATTGTATACATGTATATTATATATACGTAGCACGTACTATACTATTTTGGTGCCAATTTTTTATTTTTAATATGTATGTACAATGTCTTTACCTGGGGCTCTAAACGCATTAGCTATTTAACATAGGTTTGGATTGCCCGTGAAACGGTGAATTCGCCTTACGAGCCCAACCGCGGAACGGATTAATGTCATAACACGGGGGCCCCACAGTATTAAAAAGAAATTCATGGAAGTGAGCATACAGTAAATTCCAAATTACATAAGAAAATTTGTCAAAGTGCAAATTACACAAGCAAACATTGCTTATTTCAAAATAGTTCTGAATGCCCGTTTGACAAGATGCCTTTCAAGAATGTTGATCAACCATATTGTGATTTTTTTTCCCTGTGTTTCATAGCGACAATTTTCTGAAAGGCCTCGTCTCAAACATATGATGTGTAGCCTGTAGACAGCAAATTGAGTTACAGCACTTGCTATGTAAGAAGGGCTTCATTTGTTAGCATCTGGTAAGCATGTGAACATAAACAATGCCGTGTTTTGTTTCACAGGAAGAATTATTCGACAAAAATCATTATCAAGAGTACTGTCTGCAGGTTAGCTTTCATCATGCAACCAACATTCAGTTTGGATCTAATGCAATGTCCAACTACTGGCAGTACAACACAACACATCTACAATGCCACTCTAAATGCTTGTTTTTCATCTAAAGAAGAGAGTTAAAGCTAAAGGAAACCCAAAAAACATTTTGGAGCCATGCAAAAGTAGTAAAAGGCAACGGTTAGGGCTGGTTGTGGATAGTCTTCACGCTGGTCAAAGACTCAAGATTTACCAGTCCTTCTGGACTCCCAGGTCTGACCATTGTACATGTGGACGAATATGTCGCACATTTTCTGGGAGCCAGAGGCACACAGTGGGCTCAGTGAGGCACACAGTGTGGGCAATTCATGCAGAGAGCAAGTGGAAAGCATGTGCGAGAAGACAGGCAGTTAAAACGGCAGACTGTGGGGCCCAGGCCCGGTCCAAGTGGGCGGTGGAAACAGCGGGTACCTTTGGTTCTGGACCAGGCGGTCCAGATGGGTGGGGTTGGTGTGGTGGTGGCGGTGGTGGTGGGGGTTGAAAAAGCTCAGGGGCAGGACTGGGGCTGCTAAGGGAGTCAGCCTGGGGAGCTGAGGCTGCAGCGGGGGGCTCCTCTAGGTGCAAACCCTCTAGCTGTATGGGCTGCTCAACAGCAGGGGGCGCTACCGGCGTGCCAGACAAGGAGGGCATGGGTACAGAAGCCTCCTCTTGCTGTGAATATTGTTAAAAGACATTTACAAACACAGCTTGCCAAGGGCACACAAAGCAAAAGCTCAACCCAACACCTTGTTAGTTCTTCTCACACCCAATAAGCCCGAAGTCTGCTTTCAGCAGACAAGATACCACTAGCTTCTAAATAATTTCGAATACTTAGGCTATGTCCACACACAGATTTTTGAAAATGCATATTCTCCATGAGTGTCAAAACAAATCCAAAATTGCTAGGGGAATTGTTAGGGGAAAGGAAAAAAAAAACTATCAGATGTTACATGCTCTCCTTAAGGTTAGGGCATAGTTCAACCATTTTTCAGTGATGAATACCTGTGTATTACATTTTTCAGCCATAGTACCTCCTGATCCGCACAGAGTACTATAACTAAAAATTGTGCTGTGCCATGATCTGTTATATTAAACTTTCTAATGGTATTAATAGATTTTTTTTTCAAAATAAATCAATGAATAAATATATTTGCAGAAGATTTGGTCACACAAAAAGCTGAGATGAAATATTTTCACATGTGGGAGACTGGATTGTTAGGATGATGGAATTGAATAGCCTACTGAATATTACATTTAATTAACTTATATTTTACTGGGATATTCAAATTTATATATTTTGAAAGGATTTTGGCATGGACGCCTCCTTTGTATGCATTAAAAAATCTCAAGTAATCCCCTGGAATGGCTTATGTACTCATTATTTGAGGATTTGAGAACCACTGAGTTTGACTATACAAGAGATACCCATATTGCCTATGCAGTGCGCAAGATAAATGCAACATACACAAATGCCATGCAATGATTTTTATGAAATTAGACTGGGGCTGAGTCTAATTTAATTCAAGTAATGATTTTGTAAACGAGAAATGAGTAAAACATACTTTTCAAGGGGGGTATGACTCATTTAGGTTGAGCAGTCTAAGAAACTAGAGCAGGTAATTAAAGAGACTAAATATTAGGCTAACAATGAACTCTTTTAATGTTAGCCATTTTATTTTTTAAAGAAAGAACCTGCCACCCAATTTTAAGACTTCTGACTTTTGTTAGCGATTAAAAAAAAATGCATATTATCCAAAACATTTAAAACAAAACAAAATTGTACTTGACGTTAATTGATGTCAATGATGCTTCTTGGTAGTATTCTGTTGACCTCCTTTCATGTCATTGGTACTCAAAATATAGAAACGTTCCCAAAACCTGTATTCAGTGACCAAAAGACAACTTGCATCTGAAGAAAAGGACAAATGTGCACAAAAAACAAAACAAAACTGTGTGGACATGGCCTTAACCAAACACCGAGATGACAAAAAGAATTAACTTCTACGTTTGGGTTACATACAGTGCACCTCTATCCACACAAACACACACAACAGTAGTTTAAAGGGTTGAGAACGTTACCTGCTGCGGAGCTGGCATCTTGAAGCCAGTGGGATCTATACGACTAGCTGGGTCAGACGGCACCGGGTGCTGGTATCCGGGGTAACCAGGGGTGTCTTGAATGACGGGTGGGTCCTCCCTCACAGGTTCGGAGGAGCGCGTGATGGCGGGCTCCGTGGGCAGACCCACCTCGTCATTCAAGGTCTCATCCAGCTCCTGGTCTGTGTACGCCCCACCCTCCGTATCCGTGTCCTCGTAGTCGGACGTGTGGCGGCTGTCAGTGCTGTACATCGAGTACTCGCTGCCCGGCGCTGACAGGTAGGACAGACGGTCGTCATGGATATCCAAGTCATCTTCTGTGTTGCCGTCCGCCTAAGAATGATTGATTTACACTTGATTCTTGGCCTGTGACAGATTTCCAAAATTCCATGCGACCATTGATCACCTTTCCCTCAGACACCCAGACCAGCTGGTTCTGCTGCTGCTGGACTGTCTCCTTAAGCGCGCCGTACCAGCCGTCATTCATGTTGTTCAAGTTAATGGTGGCTATAAAAGACAATTTGGGATAGTTAATGGAAGGGAAATATCTCGACATTTTAGGGCCTTTTAATATAGTGTGCCAACTCACTGGTGAACAGGTGATGATTATTCTTCCTCAGTTTGATGGCTCGTTCGTACAGCTTCCTGGCACTTTTCCGAGACTCTGGACACAGCCTTGTCCTCATGTTCTTCACACCTTGCTTGTTGTCAGGATTTAGGAAGACTACAATTGGGTACCACTGAGCATAGTTCAGCCTATCCACGGCATTTGGGGTGATGTCCAGCACAGCGTGTTTGTCCTTCAAGATAGCATTTGAAAAGAAAATGTTGGGGTGTATACTTCAAACAGTGCCATTGACAATCAGTTTTTAACTGGGCTTCACTGAGAGCTATAGAAATCAAACATTTATTTTAACTGGGCTGGCAGTGAATGTTACAAGTTACAAGTTTCATAAGAACACTGTAATGTAGATAGAAGACCATCCCCCCCAACACACCCCCAAAAAAAAAATCCCCAAAACTCACTCTGTCTATGATTTGTTTAATGGTGTGAAGTCGGATGATTCCGGAACTCCGCTGGTCTGTTCCTGCATCTCTTGGCTCACTCTCTGGAAAATAAAAGATGCAAATTTTAAACAGTTTCACACCTTGTGCATCAACTGATGTCAAAACTTACTTGCAAGCTCAAAAAGATCCGGCTCTTCTCTGGAGAGTTTTTCACGTCCAACATCGGCAATAGGTCCAAATATCACAACCGGTCTTAAGAATCCCGCTATAATCACACATAAGAAAAAATGTACAATTCCAACACAAATCACTTACTTGGATAATGTGCATTTTTTTATTAAAAAAAAAAGTCACCTTCTCTCAATACAACCCTCTCATATGCTGGGAATTTTGTCTGGACTGGCTGTGAAGAAAGGTCTTCTCGGCTCTTTCTGAGGTTCCTCTTTGAACTGCGAAGCCCTCGGAACCTCCAGAAGTCAGCCCTGTCGCCCCCGGCAGTTTTGGGGAGTGTGTATTGCACGCTGGAGAGCTGCTCCGCTCTGTGGAAATATCACAGGGGGTCTAAGAATAATTGATGTACAAGTTAATGGATGTGTCATAAACTTGGAACGACTTATCGCATAACTGCCAGCAAACCGAGGCATTTTAAGGAAATGATTTAAAATAAATAACAGCGAAATATCCTATGCGGCTTTTATTCTGCATGTCCAAACTTCCTGCTGAAGTCATCAATGACTGGACACGTTAGGGTCCAGTGCATTTTTCCATTACATTTTTTTGCGATAAAATGCTTTGACAACTTCATCAAGAAACTTGTTGCCTTTGTTATCTGTAATGATGAAGTCACCTGTTTTTGTTAGGGATGATTCCCCTCTCTACCTCCTGGTGGTTCTTGCCAATACGAATAGCGAGCCAGGATCCCAGCTTGCCATTGTAGAGGGTGTCCACAACACGGAACACCTCGCCCTTGTTGAAGCTTAACCCGTATGGAGATTCCTTCTCGTATTCAAAGTGGGTGCGGATGTAAAAGGAGTCACCAACATCAGATTCCACAATCCGTCGATAGACTGAAAATAAAAATACAGACAATAATTCAATGCTGCTCAGCAATAAGACTAATTACAAGAAGTGTGCTTTAAAAAATACTAAATGCTATACACTAGTTACTAAAAATGCTAAAATTTTATTAATCATTAAAAAAAAATCACTCCTCTTGGCTTCCGTTAATCTACACCAAACATGCACTGCCAAAGAATACACAACAACATCACGTTGCACGGCAACTTCAAAATAAATACACCAAATGATATATGGACATTTATGATACGACCATTAGTAGGCTTTTATTTTGAAATTGGCCTTTGGTGGTTGCTACCAGCTAGCTTAACTCTTCCCTAGCAACTTTTTTGTATTGCCATCACATCACTTATTTAACAACCTCAACACAGCCCCAGTTGAAATAAAAAAAAAAAAACATTCAATCGCTGATCAAGGACACCAAGAAACCGCTAGTCAATTACACTGGCATTGCCCAATTCTCAGGATTTAGCTCCTTTCTGTGTTGCATTCAAATGCAGATGGATATTTCCAGCTGACAACAATAATAAAAAAAAAAAAAATCATGCATGCAGTGTAATAAATGCACAAATCTAAACAATGTGGGTGTTCTAGCAACCTACAAGTTGCTGACATTAAGAATGATGGGGGAGAAATGATGGTATTTTTCACAATTCCAATAAAGGGTCCATTCAAGGTACTTGTGAGGAAAGGTTTTAAGCATCGTGTTTCAGAAGCATTGATGGATGTCAAACAAAAGAGCTCTTCAACACTCGGAAAAAAAGCATGTCAGCGCCACTGGAGCAACAGTTAAGCCCTTGATGGGGACGACGTGAAAATAAAAATCTTCAAAATCTTTTGTTTCCAGGAAGTTTTTCTGCTATCAGCACCATTGGAGCAAGTGTTAAGTAAGCCCTTGATGGGGACATGTTAAAATATAAATATTCAAAATCTTTTGTTCAAGTTTTTCTGATACTTGAAACTATTCATACACCCTCGTATATTCACAACACAATCAAATAAGGCTTCGATCTTCCATTGCAGTGGTTGGATTGATAATAAAAATATTAAAAAAAAAATAGTTGCAGTTGTTGTTCACTCATTATTTTTGGGCAAAAATGAGACAGTCTAAAAGGTGAAATTGCGATCAATAAGAGATTGATACTTACCATCCTTCTTCTTCTGAGCCAAAATGGTGACCTCTTCACCTTTAGGAAGATCCAGGAGGAACAGTACTGCTTCCTCTCGAATAATGTTTGCAAAATCTACGTTGTTTACCTGGAATTAGATAAAACAAATCAGTCTTCGTGCTCAGTGTAAACCTCCTTCTTTAAGTATAGTGAATAGTAGCGATCTCTATTAAAAGGTTTTTAGATCTGCATTCCATATTGCTAGGGTAACAGCTTTTTTTTTTTTTTCAGGCGTGCAAGAATCCAAGCCATTCCTAAAAGAAAGTAGGTGTAACAAAAGAGATATATGGCTGCATGGAAATGGTACAAACAGTGAAAGGAAACAGTTTTTTTGTGTGTGCGCTCCTTGTCATTGCTAAGAGACCGGCTGAGAGGCACAGGAATTTTGGATCAAGCATTGTGTATAAAGAAGAAAAAGCGAGAGCTTGAGCAGCATGCACAATCCGCTAAAGCTGCATCGAGCCACTCGGCACTACCTATTGTTCACATCAGGAAAAATGTTTAATAAAAATAAGATTTTTCAAGAAGCATTCATCTTAGTAGTTTATTTTGGGGTTAAAAGTAAAGTACCCTGAGAATTTGGTCACCCTCCTCCAGGCCCTCCTTGGCAGCTGGGCTATCCTCCAACACTCCAGCAACAAAGATGCCGACGTCATTCCCTCCCGCTAGCCGCAGCCCCACACTTTCCCCCTTTTTGAACTTCACCAGCTTCATGCTTGGCCTGAGGAGGGAAGATAAAGTCAAGTCAGCCTTTATTAGACATGATACAATTAAATTGATTTTTTTTCCGTTCTTCTAAACAACACGAATAATGAGTAGATCTCAGAATGCTGGCCTACTTTGTTTTTTCTTCGACTTTATGGCTACCGAGAAAATTGCTGACAGCTTGTGTCGTTGCTTCTCATCAAGTACAGTCTGCTTTTGCAGGTGACCACAAAGATGACTATCAGTTTTGATTCATTGGAGGACATTTTGGTTTCAAAATTCTTAAAAAGTAATCTGTCAATTTTCTGATTTGCTGCTACATATTCATCAGAATTAGGTAATCAACTATCATAGACTTGATTAGTACATTGCTACAGGTTTTATTACCTGATTTTATATATACATTTACTCTAATCACGGCAACAGGGTTGTAGATAACAGGGCTGCAAATTTGAGCTAATGTTAGCTTTTTCTCAGAAGGAGAAACTCAAATTTGAGCTAATGTTAGCTTTTTCTCAGAAGGAGAAACTATCTGTTTAGCTATTACTGCTGACCAAGAGGACAAACTAACTTATCCTAATAAGAAAAAAAAATGAAAATCATTGTCTTATTCTGAATATATGCATAACAGGGTTGTGTGACGTAGTCAGTCATTGAAGATTTTCTATTTAGATTTTATGAAAATATGATCAAAAGAAGAGAGTATATACTGTTGCTCTAGCTATTCCTTTTCAGAACTGATGTCAAGTCCAGTGTATCATGTGATTCACTGTTTTCTTCTTTTTCTACCAAAAAGGTTATGGTAACAGGGTTGCACTTGGATAAAATGTTCAACAAACAGTTGCAAGAGACAGCAATGAAACAAAAAAAAACAAACAAAAAAACAAAAAAAAAATTAATTCAATTTAACATTTTCAATTGTGATTCAGTTTGGTCATTACAAGGTGTGGGACTAGAAAATATTTAAGGGGGTACTTATTTGGTCTATTTTAAACTATTTTCAAGAATTCTTTTCTTTTTAGATTTGGTCTCAGGACAAGTGAATTTCCTCAGAAACTGCAATTTTTAGGATTTTGTTACGTAGATTATTGAAAACTTGATGGGTGGGATGTAAAATGTCCAACTTCTGGAATAATCCTTACAGGTCTTCTACCTCTTCTGACAGACTCAATTAAAAGTGAGCATCATTAGATTTTTGGAGGTGAAATTTGTGTTGCAGCTAAACAATGAATGCAATTGGTAATACCGGAGGATGCTGTCATCGTGTGCAGCACTTGGCACCGGAGCGTCTGATGGGCTGACAGGCAGGTCCACGTCAGGCTGTCCAGGCTGGGCGTACACTGGCTTAGGCTCTGATTTGCACATAAATGTCATTCAACAGAAAGGTTAAAACAGGAGGTAGACATAAAGATCAAAAAAATAAATAAATAAAACACACACACACACACACACACAGAGATGCACAATGATTGTTAAAAACTCTGAAGGCAAATAGTGTCCTGAGAAGAGAGGACAAAAAGACAGGAAGCAGAGCACTGCAGGCGGGAATGAGACGTCAGACTAAATAAGATCATATGGTTTATTTTCACTTGGCTCCAGGCAAGTTAAGCCTGGCTCAGCAGGCGTCTGAAGCTGAACTTTTTCTTGGAATTCATGGATTGAAGGAAAAAAAAAAAAAAAGAACAAACATGGCACAGCAGAATTTCTTTGTTAGAACTGTTTACCCAGGAAACAGTTTGATTGGGATTGGGTTCCACTACGAAGCTTGATAGTCTGACCTGGGAGTGGCGCAAGTTGTTTCTCATCTCTGGTGAGAGCCGGTTCTTTAGGCTTGGCAGGAGGAATTTCCTCTGAAAGCTTTGCTGGTGTTGAAGCCGCTTTGGATAGACGCTCTTCATCTCGACTTCTGTGACTGGGGTCAAAAAGACGGATTTGTTCAGTTCATCGTCAAATAAAGACAGCTGACCCGTAAGAGGTGGGTGTCATTTCAAATTCATCATATTTGTCTCAAACAAAACTGGATATTACCACAGTACATTACACACCAAATTTATGGACACTCCCATAAGGGTCAGAAAAAGACAACAGCTTTAGTCTGAGACAACATCTTGGCCTTGAAGGTCACAACTTTCCTCTTTTATATATTCTATTTATAGATAATCTTTTATCTTCCTTCAAGGTGAACATGCAGCTGCTTAATAGCCTGTAGATTGGTAGCAGGGAATGCCTCTTGGGTCTAGATAAATCCATGCCTAGTAGGCCTCCTGTAAATGATTGATTTATTACAAATGTCACCATCAGGTTTAAATAAACCCTGGCGCAGATTCCAGTGCTAAGATTGAATCATCAACATGGCACGTTGTTTGCAGCGATGCTGGTATAAAGTTGATTTTGAATTTGCTGCTGTGATAGCTGCATTCACAGGCATTTATTTGGCAACATATTTTTTTTTAATTTTAACTTGATTTGACCTGCTGATGAAAGGTAGCAATATAGTGTCCTAGAAATATATGACTTAGTGTATAGTTAATCTGACAAAATATTGCAGAGGAAATAGACACAGAGTCATCCTATGTTGCAGTAGTCATCCTATGTTGCAATACTCTAAAAATGAAAAGTAAAAGCAAAGTGCATTGTGGGAAAGAGTACCTATTTGTGGTAAAGACTGGTGTGATTCTGTCACAAAAATAATATGGAACAGATTGCTCTGATTGTGCTTTAATTTGATACAAGATTTACACTATTCCACGAAATATTACTAGTTGTACAACTATTTACTGTGGTCACATTTTACATTAATTCATGGTATTCTCCAACTAAGAGTTTACAGTCAACTCATACTGTATATGCTGTATTATACAGTAATGTATTGTATGAAAATAACATTTTCAAATGTTCCAGTTAAGATGAAATGTGATAAAGAAACCAAAAGCCTATCAATTCAACTGATTGCAATGTTGTTTAAAGTGTAACACCTTAAAGTACCTTTAGGATGATGTATTAGATCAGTGGTTTTCAAGCATGTATGGCACAGCATACATACATTTTTGTTAAAAGCAAAATTTTTTTTCTTACAAAAATGCCCCAAAAAAGGACATTGTTTTTATAATGTATCAGCCTATAGTTTATGATTTATGAAACACAAAAAAATCAATTTCCTATTGACACAATGATAGTTTTTCTGGGTTGTTGGTTTTCACCTGCCATTGCTGATTTGAGTTGGCGAGTGTCTGGAGTGTTCTGAGGGTTCCGATCGTCTGTCTGGGGAGCGGGAGCGGCTGCTACGAAGTCTGTCGTGGGATCGATTGGAATGGTCGGATGCCAGAGAATGGATGTCTGAAATGTCTGATCGCACACACGCCACTGTTAACATCCGCAGCCAGCGAGCACTTACCCCTCCACAGCAATCTCACCATCTCTGTCAGAAGCGTTGGCTGAAGGAATGCTGTCATCGAGGTCCGGGATGTTCAGCAAGGTCGCCCTGTCATCTCTCTGAACAACCATTTTTAGCTTGCCCTTTGACCTTTCTATCAGCTTCTTGGCATCGATCAAGGAGAGGTTCTCGGTCACTGTGCCGTTGATCTACGAGAATCACAAGGCAAATTGTTATCCATGAAATGACAACGCTTGTGAGATGTTTTTAAACCCAGTGTCACACTTAATGGTCGTGATTGGATGCAGATCAACAGCAGCGGAGGTCATTCTTACCAGAGTGAATCAAATTAAAGGGTGTTAAGAAGCAAGCCTGAGGCTTCCTTACTTCAGTCACTGCCAGCCCAGTTAAAATATGATTTGAACGTCTACAGTCGTCAATGGCTGTGAATGAAATATGGTCCAATCTTTGATCTTTTCAGAATGTTTAGGCAGAGTGATGTGGCGATGGAGAGTATATAGTGAATTACTGTATGCCAAAGAGTCCATAGATTTAAAGAAAATTATCCTCGTTTGAGAGCAGTTAAGTGTGAAGAAAAACAAATACCTGCTATGTATATACTGCTATTTTATGTGCAGTGGAAAAACTGGCGATTCAGGAAATGCACCAGCCCGCATCTGTAAGTACTGCTATGCAACATTTGACATGACAAAACAATACAAATCACAAAGTGGCTGCGACTTCTTATTTCTGCTACATTATTTTCTACATGTGGCTGAGGCAAAAAAAAACATCATGCAACATTAGCAGGTGTCTCACACGTTTCTCCCCACCAGCCTCCTTTACCTTCAATACAACATCCCCCTCCTGGATGTTTCCATCCCTGGCTGCAAGGCTCTCGGGGGAGATGTCCTTGACGAAGATGTGGCTGGCCAAGCGCAGGCCATATTCTGCTTGGTGAATGACGACAACAAAGGCAAGGTTAGCACAGAGTTGACAAGACGGCACCCTTACGCTGCTTCCTCACGCTGCTACCGCCAAGATTAACAGTCAAGATTAAAGAAGATTAATTCCTCTTCTGTTTTTTTTTTTTAAACCAAGATTTGAGCAACTTGGATTCTGCTGTGGCTGGCGAGTTTTGAGTTTTGTGATCCCTGGAAGTTAACCAAATCTGCCTTGGGAGATTTTCAATCTGACGCTGATAATAAAGTAGATGATTTTCTTGGATTAACAGTTGGGACTAAATAGTCTTTGTTCTATCCCCGACTTTGTGAGCCTCACCTTCATTTTTGCGTGACTTGACCAGCGTGACCTTGGCTGGGCGTGGAGGCAGGTTGTGTGAGCGGCGATCCGACCTCGGCGAAAGACTTCTCTCTCGCGAGCCGCTGCGTTCACGTTCACGGTCCCTTCGGCCGCAGCTCCGACCGCTGCGCCTACTCATGGCTCCGCCCATGCCACTGTACGCGCCGCTACGTCCACTCCGCGTCTCATATATCTCTTCGTCGTAACTGTCTTCTTCCTCGTCATGCTCTGACATCGTTTCCCGCTCCCCGAGGCGACCCATTGGGACGTGAACCTTCCTCTTCCGTCTGATTGTCTACGCAAAGTAAATAAGACGTTCGGAAGTATTGGTTACAGAGAGATGAATCAATTGTATTGATTAAAGTCAGCTCGGGGGATTTCTATGTTCTATTTTGGAAATACTAACAATGGCAGACTATTTCCTCGGACTGAATAAAGCAATTAAACTCACAATTTTGGCAATTTTTCCACTTTTACGAAGCTGCTGGACTGCATACGCATGCTCCACATTATCCATGGACACAGCGTTGACCATGACAACTCTGTCATTTTCCCTACAAAAGGATACAAGAACAGAGACGTGCTAAAGTCAAGCAAGATGGAAAATAAAAAGTAATTTGACTGTGCTCATCAATGATAGCTGAACAACTTACTGTAGAAGGCCTTCAGCCGGGCCGCCCTTTAGCACATCTGAGATGACAATGGAGGTCTCGCCGCTCTGAAAATGAGGGTTATCCCGGCCTCCTGATATGGCTATTCCGAAGCCAAACCCTGGTGCCTGTATTTAAAAATAAACAACAGTTTATTGACACTGACATCATTTGTTAAGATGATTAGGATGACTGCATCCTTGAGTTGAGCGAATCGAAACTGTGACTCTGTAGTCCTAAAGCCCAAGTCATGAAGGATGAGATACGACTGGCCTCATGTACGATATTACAGATCAGTGGTTCTAAAACGGGGGTGCGAGACAAGGGGGTACATGAGATGTTGTCTACAGTTATTTCAAATTAAGAACAAATTTATGGGAACATGAAGGAGCTGACTGCTAAATTATAGGAACCCCTTTGAAAAAGAATGCATGGCTTTAGTTTTATTGTGATAAAAATAAAATACGTTTTACAAGTATTTTATAGGTGTTTATCATTGAAAAAAAGGAAAGCCACGGATATAGATGAAAATAATTGACTGTTTGTGGATAATATGATTTACACATTTTGGTAGTGTTTTAAGCAAGACCGTGAATGCGTCACAATACAGATCCACCGCCATTTTAATTTTATGTACGTTCTCCAGACTAAATGTGGGTGAAGATACATTCGTACTTGAACCAGGGTTTTCCAAGATTTTCATTTGTAAAGAGAACTTTTGAAAGCTCACCCTGTGCAGTGTTACAGTGTGCTGTTCCCAAATGACAGTCTCCTCCATTGCTGCGCTCTGGAAAACACACACAAAGATCATAGTGTGATTAACACAACAGTGCAAGGTGGGGGGTGATAATAGGCCTGCAATTGCCACCAGATATTTTTATGGTTTCTACACTTGTGTTAGGACTTAGGGCACAGTAGTCTAACAGTATTTTTTCAATGTCTGAACTTTGTGAATACTGCTCAAGAATGTTTCTATCCTTCTAACAGAACAATTTTTTTTTTATCCAATATAAGGGATACTTTGACTTTTTTCGCCATTTTAGGCAGTAAACAGTAAAGAGAAAGATTTTGTTAATAATTTGGCAACTTTCTCATTTTTGTATGTGCAATTAAGACCTTTAAAAACACATTTTGCCATTTGATGTCAAATGGAAATCATATGTGCTCAGATAAGAACCAATCTTTGCTCAGCTTGTGTTCATACCAAGAAAACAGGTGAGCTGTGATTGGTTGTTATGAAGGCCCTGAGCATATGTGATGTCTTTGCGTCTTTAAAGGTATTAAGTGCACATGGTGCAAAATGAGCAAAAACGATGACGTAAGTGCAAAATGAGCAAAAACAATGACATGATCTACACACAACATATTAACTTTTCACTGCTCAATACTAAAGATCCCTTTGTCAGTGACTGAAATGATTTTCATTCTTTCTATTATCTCCCTATAAAAACATCAGCAATCTTTGTGCAAACATAACTAAAACAAAAGCAACCACTACCATTTTTTTCACAATAGATAAAATGTTTTTGGAAGTTTCTGTTCGATGCACTCCCACTAGTTAAACAGAGCCTTCTGATTATTATTATTATTGTTTGTGGAATATGAATTAAGCAGCAAAATCCACTATTTTCTTTCCATCACAGGGGGGCAGCCATTAATCACAGCTGCTCAGGGCTCAGCTAACAAATCACGGCTATCCTGTTTTCAGAGCATGTGACATTCACAAGCTGAGCTGTTACCTGAGCAACTGTGGCAAGAGCAAAAATGGCTACCCTATTTCGGTAATTTGCTGCCTAATTCATGTTCTACAAACTAAGTTTAAATCAGATTGCCCTGTTTAGAGCAGGGGCACACATTAAACATATTATTGCTGTGTCAAGAACATTTTTTTGAGTTGTGATTTCCCCTTTAAGCAGGCCCTACAGTTGTCTTTGACTTGCCTTTAAAAAGAAGCACTTTCAATGGACAAACATGGGGTGAATACAGCTGTCAAGATGCATTGCCCTAACACATGTAGGAAGAGGTTTATTCACAACTGAATAAACAGCATACGTGGGGACAATATAAGTATAGTATGGGTGACATCACAGTCAACTAGGAGTGCCAACACTAACAACTAAGCTAGCAGCACCTGCAAAAACTGTCAGAAAAATAGAATTCTGTGCCATGTCTACTGTATACTTTATTGACACAATGATGAAAACCCTCAAGATAAAATGAGGCCACACCAATCGAGTCAATGACATTAAAGCACAGCCTTGGTCACAGTAACCCCCTGGGAGGATAAGATGAAGGTCGGCTCCTTCAGCTGTTACTGCGACCTTGTCCTCAGCGCCTCCACTGCTCATTCTTGAACTGATCTCTGCTCCTCCATCATTTCACCTCCGCACGTTTAATGGCTGCATATAAAACACTATCAAGTCTGGAATATAGTATAAGATGAATGTAAAATGGCTGCTTGTCAATTTAATAGTTTGGAATTTTTCATGCGTCCCCCTTATTTTAGATTACCTTTCCGTTTACAGCAACATGGTGTCTACTTGAATTTAACACGACAACCAGCTAATGATTTGGCTAACAAGACCTGAAATGAGACGCAATAAATCGCAGCAAGTGGCCCCACGCGTTCTTGGCCTGGCAGCCGCAGTCATTAACTCCTCGGGCAGCTTATGGCGGGACTCCACACAAGAAGTGGAGTGAGAGCAAGTTTGAATGAGATCACCACTCACCCGCCCCATCCCCCAAGCTTTCCACACAGAGTACACTGCAGCACTTGAGCGGGTGGGTAAAAGACATCTGAATATTAACAAGACTGCAGAAAAGATAGAATTCCAACTGGAGCTCTTTAAGTAAGTATACTTTACGGTTATGTCTTGAGTGCTCAGCCCCATGGAAACTCAGATTCGTCAATACAAAGAAGTCAAATAGCTGCACTCAGTAGTCAAGTTATTAAACATTTGGTATAAGCTAAAGAAAAAAAAAAATATCCAAATTTGGTAAAAGCCTCCAAAAAGTCAGGGTTAACAAACCTCAATACTTTTTTGTTTTGGTCTCACCCTCCCCTTTTTCCCCCCTTTGACGCACACCTTCCCCTTTGAAGGCAAGCAGTTTGGCGTTTTACTCCTGCAGCGCTTGTTGCTGCGGTAACACAAAGGGCCCACTGTGTTTTTTTTTTTGTTTGTTTTTACAGTGGGATGACATTTGCAGTGCTAGTCAGGAAAACAAAATTGGATTTAGAAACTAAAATGCCTTTCTACCTTCTAAATGGACAAAAGCACAAACAGCGAGTGGACAAAAAAACTTTAGAAATGCATGAATTACTTCAGGGTTATATTAGTTGGTGCAGGTGGTTTCAAATGTGAAAGGACTGCATACAACTATTGAGTCAAGATTTGCTCGATTTTGTAGTATGTGGAAAAAAGTTCTCTGCAATTATTTTCTATGTGTTCCAGCGAGTTTTAAACACTTCATTCTGACTATTATTGCAGTTGTTAAATGCCAATTAACAAGACAAGCTAAATCCACTTGTTTTTATCCATCACAATTGTAGCCATGTTGCCACTTCGACTGAAATATGACATTTATGTTGCTCAGGTAACAACCAATCATAGCTCAAAGATAGTTTCTGAGTTTGGTCATGTGAGGTTCATAAACCAAGCCAGGATTGGTCATTGCCTAAGATGTCATTTCAGTCCAGAGCAATTAGCAAAAAAATGGCCATCCTGAGATGGCTAAAAACAGGTAAATTTTTGGACAAGCGGTCAGAAAAAACATTATTTTTTTTGCAAAAAAAAAAAAAAGCTTAGGGCCATTAGAGCCAGCGGATTAATCGTTCGTTTAGTTGACCTTTTTACTTTATGTGCTCTTAACCCTCGGTCCATGTCTCGAGCTCAAAGAGCAAAATCCCAAGTTGGTGCGCATATCACTTTATGAAAAAAATAAAACAGCTGCTTGTATTGGATCACATGACCGGTAATTGTAACTGAGACGATGTACTTTACAGCGGACCACACTTGTCTTCGCATAATGAATAACAAATATTTCAATTCCTCCCCTCGAGCCAGTGTCATAGGGTTCCAAAAAGAAAGGATTTTTATGTCATTTTGGGAAAATAGGAATTTGTCAGTAATTACTTTTGCAGGCCATTTAATAAAAATGCACATAGGATAATATTTTTAAGTAATCCTTGCAGAAAAGATAAAATCCTTGCTGTAAGATAAGTATCGGTGGTGTAGTCTCACACTTTTCCCTCTGGTTTTCACATTGACATTCATATTATTTACTGAATGTATATTTCAAAGCTATTTTAAACTTGGATTAAAATAGAATGAATACAAGCTTACATCCAATCAAATAATACTGTTGGTAGGTTGCAAGTAAGAAAGTGACACAGTGCAAACAGTATCAATACCACATGACACGAATATCATCATAACATGATTATTGTGCCACACATTGACTTCTGTGACAAAATAAAGTTAGCTTTTTTTTTTAAAACCATATATTAACTGTTGACCCCTGCGATTCACGGGGAATAGGTAGCAGCCAAAAATGGGCATCGTCCTTTAAAAGAAAAAAAAAAATGGTCAGACCCTAAATCAGCTAATGCATTTGTTATATGCAGATTTTATTATATTCAATGGCTTATTTCGCAGAAATATGGGTCCTTTGTACTATGAAAGAGATTTCTTTATATTATAAATCAGCAGTATTATACACTGCAAGCAATGCTTAATCGAAGAAACTTTATGGCTTTTTAAAACATACGGCAGCGTGCTAGAGATGGGTAAGAAAATAGATGGAAGTCTTTTGCTAGTGGGAAAGCAAGCATAATGCTAATCAAGAGTTCTATTCATGCAAAAAATGATGAATGCTGGATGGAGTAATCAATTTATTGCAGTTCTGACTACCCATTCAAAATGAACAAAATTGATCAACACAAAGTACCAAAATAACAACGGTAGGAATCATCATCATATCAGTTAGCAAGTTTGCCCAGCAAAACATTTTCTCTAAATCGCAAACTGTTCATTTCAATTCTCATTTGGTAACCCTTGGTACAGCCAACACATTAACTCATCACCTCAGTCTCACCATTTCTGACCATTCCGGACCTTTAGATGAAGTCTATTATGAAGTGGGTACTAACTGCTATACACAGCACACACTTTTAACCGAAGGTCCATCAACTGGATCTGATGGGTTGGAAAATTGTTGTTATCCAATTGGTCAAATTGCAATAAAAGCGTAATCTAAGGATGGAGCTCAGCATCATTTGAATTGTGACAAGAAAAGCGCTCCTGTACAGATGGTCGTTCAGTCGCCCCATTGACTGGTGTGTTTTTGTCCTGCCTGAGCACAAACAACTGGTGCCAACACAAGCCTCATGCCACAAGGCAGAGCCAACGCTGGCAGCTCGAAGGAGACGCTCGGGCCATGCTGGGGGGATTACGACCAAGCAACTTGGGAGCAGGCACAACACAGATGGAACGTCACACAGATGGAAAGCGCAGCTGAGAATAGGGCAGGAAAATATGGCCTTGAAGTAAAAACCCACATTTTTTTCAAGAAAATAAAAAAAGCAATTTTTGATTTTTCTCTCTAAAAATAAAACACAAATGACAAAATATTTTACATTATGGATTATCGTGACAGCAAAATAAACACAATGAATAAAGGGCGATGCTGCCAAAGGATATTAGCCCAGAATTCCTGGTACTTGCCAGGTAGTTTGCCTCAGTTTGAATAAAATTGACAAGGAATTTAAAAATGTGATTTTCCATGGGCAAAACATTGCCTTGAGTAAATTAGCTATTTTCTTTACTGCCATGTGATCTCAATGTAAAAAGTGCACATCACCAGGCAATCTGATCTACAAATAAATGTTAAAAAAATATGTATAAAAAAATCCTGAAATCTCTCATTTTTTTTACTAGTTATTGAAAACAAACCAAATCCTAATTTTTACAAGCATTTATTAGGTGAGAAATCCAAGGAATTGACCTGGATTTAACTATTTTACACAATCTAGTCAGTTTCTTAAAAAAAAAAGAGGCACTATTTTAGACAATTTTACACAATCTAATGTAAGTTAACGGTAATTATGCATTCATTTTAAATATGACACATTCAACTCAACAATCACGAGACAAGAATTATTGTCCTCATAATTATCATTTCTGCTATGCATTATACGAACAGAATTTTTTTAACTATCATTTCTGCTATGCATTATACGAACAGAATTTTTTAACAGTGTATTTCACTGTTGAACCCCCCACTATTGGAAGGGAAAGGTATCAGGCTCTGATAATGTTATTTTCGAAAATATGCTATTTTAAAATTAATCGTTTTTGCCAAAAAATTGCATGACTAAAAAAAACAAACAAAAAAAAACTCACATCGACCAGGCCCTAATCAAGACATGAAAAAGGAGGTCCAAGAAGTGAAAACTTTTGCAGCATTCTCCCAAGAATTGAATGTATGCAAAAATGACTGTTGACATGTTCAGAGAAAGATGGAAGAAGCAATGTTAAAAGAAGTTCTGATAAACCAATCAACAATCAGGTCAGTAAAACAAGTGATATACCAACAAAAGTAGAAATAACCCAAAAATGACTGTCGACATGTTTAAAGAAACATGGAAGAAGCTATGCTAAAAGAGGGTCTGATCATCAACCAATAAGGAATCAGGTTTGGAAAGAAAGAGATTCCCCAACAAGACTAAGACTAGAAAAACAGACCAGTTCATGCTCAGAAAAAAAAATAATGAATCTTCATGACAACATCGACAAACCGCTATGAGCCAGGGGTGCACACATTCTGTCTCCTTACTCAGAGACAATGTTAATTGTCACCTCTGACGGCGCTACATCCCAACGCTTGCTCGGCCTGACACAGAGGCAAGACAAGAGACGTCCTTTCCCAACATCCTTCTTCAAAATGGATCCCCCCTCCCTGCAACTCTCTTCACATGCTCATGGGATTGAAGCAAATCCCCTTGGGCTTGGCAGCGATCTGTGTGGGATCTGCAAGTCTGCTATAGCATGGGACTCCTCTGTGCTAGTCAACATGGATCTGCAGTGTAAACTGCTGTATCGGATTTAACCCTCAACTTCCATGTTAGTCCAAGCACAAGCACCGTTTTAACTAAGTCTAAACATTGTTTTATCTCAGAGCGGCATTCTTTTTCTCTAATCATGTGCTGGTGACATCACAAAAATAAACCGACATTAGCTCCATGCTTGTTTGCCATTCATGGCCAGAACAATAAAAGCTAATTCAACAGTGATGTGAGAGGTTGACAAGTTGCTTTTCATTCACCGTGAACTAAGCGGGGGCCCTATAAAACAAACTGTAAGAGGACTGTGTGAATATTTTCATGACAATGTGAGGGAGTTTTGCATCCTCATAGCTTACAGGAAAAACATGTCTCACTACATGTTGGAAGGGGTTATTGAAGGCTGACGTTATGCTTCCTCTTTACAATGCAGCTGCCGTTCCCGGTCACATTGAGAAGACAGGTGTCACAGCCAATGACATTATGGGACCGTACATTACGCCTATGCTGTATCAGGCATTCACGGCGCAATGTTTCATTGTGCATAACATGACCCGAAAGCTCAGGGGACAACCCACCAAATCGAGCTCATACCACATAAACAATTTAGCAGCATCTATGGACCAGCTTGATCCTCATATACTTGATATAAACACTCATGACCTTAACATTGCATAGGTTAAAAAAAAAAAAAAAGTGACATCATAAATGATGACAATACAAAGATACATTCATTCTAGTTATGCAACGGCTCTTCATCAAACCAAGGTGTTTTTAATATTCAACACCGTATTCATGTAGCTAAATAAAATGGCGGAAAACATCTAACACATCAAAAAAAAAAAAAAAAAGTGCCATATGTATATATAATCCAGCTCAGCAGTAAGTGATTTATGTCCGGTACTGAACTTTTAACATGCACCATTCAAAGCACTCCAATTTCATTGCATATGTGCTGTACAATGGGAAAGGAATTCAATATATTTCAATTACTCATAGAAAAAAAAATCAACAAAAAAATATTGTGTAAAATGTAATTACCGGTACATGGATTAGTAAGAATTTTCAGACATGTTCCAATAAAGGCACATTTTTATGATGTGCATACACACGATACTAGCAGCCAATGTTTGCTACAAATCAGCATCATATCGTTCAAGCTTGACATAGATGTCAACCCAATAGCAAATGGGAAGTTAAATTTCCATCTCTGAGGACACAATCTGGCACAAGTGACAGATTCCACTAAGTTTGACCTCTGACACAGTCACCTTACTTTACATTTGTCTGTGGACCAAAAACGAGGGCTTAGGATTTATGTAACCAATGGTTATAAATTGAAAGCATGTTGCATTTATTTATTTCATGATTTAAACAGGACAAAATAGCATTAAGTTCACTATGACGACTTCAATTTTGTTACAAGTTAGGAGTACAGGCAACCCTGACTGGGATCATGAGTAAGTGTATTTCCTAGTTGTGAAATTTCTATTCAATACTGACATTTTTAAGATTTTGACTGCAAGTCAATTGACGTTAACTATGATGGGAATAGGCGGGGATTAGATTTGGGCAGCTCTTGTTTGATCTTTAAACCGCAAAATAGTTTCATACATTTGAATGGCTTGCAACAGCAGTTGGAAAACTTTTTTTTTTTTCAGTACTGTAATTGTAAGAGCGATTAATCTTACAATTACAATTATTTTTTTTCCAAACTTTTTAATAGGC
Source organism: Hippichthys cyanospilos (assembly GCF_059441005.1). Classification (NCBI taxonomy): domain Eukaryota; kingdom Metazoa; phylum Chordata; class Actinopteri; order Syngnathiformes; family Syngnathidae; genus Hippichthys; species Hippichthys cyanospilos. Next base: position 15,320,807 of record NC_142374.1, read on the forward strand.
CCCACATTTTCACATGTTTTTTCTCATATTATCATGATTATTCTTATGAAACAGGAAAATTCAAATTGAGTGCACCATAAGTGGTCATAAGTTATGATTGAGTTTATTCGGTGAATAGGGTTAGAATATAGGTAAAAATGTTCTCATTATTCTCTGAAGTAATAGGAATGTTTTCAAATTGTATCAAATTGGACTACAGAAATTGAAGCATATTTACTGTTGAGGAGCTGAAATTCCAAGGAAATATATCTTAACAATAAATTATGAAAATATTTGTCTAACTGGATGTGAGGTTTATCTATTTTTTTAAGATTGTTTTTGAAATTAAAATGAAGCAGATTTGACCCCCCGCGCCCACACGCACACATTTTAATGAGCGTCAGTTATATGTTTTCTACTACAACCAAAGGCAGGCTATTTTATACAACAGCAGCCAAGCCACGGCTGGAGCTGCTGATCCTGACCAGAGCCACAGAGCAGGAAATCATCTCCAGCACTCAATCAAGCCCAGTGGAAGTTATCAGCAGGCCACACGGAGCTCAGGAGGCCAGGAATGTGCTGATAAGCGGCCCTGCTGACCTGCACCATGTCTTGTCTCTTTCAGCGTGGGATGAGGACAAAACTGCCAGTGAAAGACACTCGGGATGAAAGCTTGCTTGTGCATCACACAGAAAGAGGAGGCTTGTGTTGATAGGTGAATAGGATTTTCAAATATTCCTCCTGATAACTCCTCGAGCGTTTTAATTTCATGATTTCCGAGCAACTCGAGTCACAGGCAAGCTTCTGTGTTACTGTAGCCACAACTGTGATGTGCTGTGGAATCTTAAAAGCCAAACAACTCAATCCCTTCCCGGGGCGAGCTTTTTGATGTTGGCTAAACTCAGCTCCCATGAGCTATGCCAGACGTGCTAACGTCTTGTGACACGTGTCACTGACCATCTTTTAGAAGGCTACAAAAATCCAGACAAAAAAGCTAAATGTGCTTTCTAGTTTAATCCTGTCGTCTATGGAGGTTTGTTAATATTAACATTATGTAAGACAAAGGCTGAACTTGCAATTTGATATTTTCATATTTTTGGCTGCATGTCTAAATTGCACAAATTTGGGATCTTAGAAATTTTACTTTTTATTTTATCATCGCTGTTAGGTGCAATCTTAGGATAAACCACTCTTTCAGTGACCCAAACATCAAAGCTTTAATGTGCATAGTTTCATAAGATCTGAAAAAAGGAAAGGAAAAAAAAAAGTCTTTGATATAGATTAAAGCATACTGTGTGCAAACTTATCAGGAATGGTTGCTCATGCAAAACACATCCAAATGAGACATCAGCATATGTTAAATTTGGGTTTAAGCAACTAAAAGAAAGCAAATGTGTCCTTCAGAAAACACAATGACCCAGAATATCACTGTTGCTCCCTTGACAATTCAGGGAGACATAATTTACAGGCTAACATGTATGGCTGCCCTTGAAGCAGCAACTGCCTCTATACGTCTTGCTGGACACATCTCATGCACACACTTATTTACTGAGTTTAATTAAAACAGATTTATATAGATTGTTCAACTGTTCAAAAGTATGTGAGCTATTTCTGAATGTTTTGTTTACTTGTACAGTAGATTTCAGCCTGTAGTGCAATTCCAGCTTTTAGATTCCAGCCTGTGGTGCAATTACAAAAGGGTTGTCTTTGTCATTATGTCACCGCAACAACTGATTCATTGGGGGAAGGACAATTTGCATTTTGCTTCGTCCACAGAATCGTATAGATCTACTATCGTATAGGTCTACTATCTCATGAGTTAAAAGTCAAGTTATCAAATGAGCTTTTACAACAGCAGTAATTAATCACACTCACGCCCAGGAGTTAAAGCAGGCTTTGGGCTTCAGAACATACGCGAATCATCTGCTTGTGTCCAACTCCTATCAGATGGAATCAAGTGTTCATGAATCAAGCTGGGTCACAATTTGAAAGTGTAATAGGTTCCATTACCAACACTCCATGGGTTGTGAGACTTGTGCTCTTGAATTATTGAGCAATGTTAACCCACGTTATCAAAATGTCTTTTTAATCACTTTGTTATCTTTCATGTTTTCGTGTTTTGTATGTTGTGGATACAGATTTGAAACTCAGCTGGCACTTGGAGTTGAAGCGGAACTCGATGGGACTGGAGAATCGAACGTTTGCAGATTAAATGGGACTGGAGAATCAAACGTTTCTTTCATGCATACCACTCACCAACAGTCGCTACAGGTTCTTTACTTTCAAACTTTCTTGTAACAGATGTGTGATCAAGCTGTGATCTACACATCTCTGATCTACTTGTGAAAAAGAATTTGAACCTTTCATCTTTCATCTATTACCTCTTTAAAGAGCAATGTGTGGGACCGTCAGTCATAAGTGTTACGATGTATTACTATTAAGTGTTTGTTTAATGATTGTTTTGCTGTTATGTATAGCATCTGAATAATGAACAACAAGTTGCAAGGGTACAGAGGTTCCTAGCTCTTCACAGAGGTTCCTAGCTCTTCAAAGTCCCACATTTTTGCCATACACCTGCCATACAATGTCAACAAAGGCATTCTTTCTTTTAACTTCAATGCATCATGGGCTTCAGCTATTTCTTTTTTTGCTCTTTTTCCATCTCTAGATTAGACTCTTGCCCACGGGGTGCTCGCTTCTTACCCTAAAAAAGCCCTCACCATGATTGCGCCCCCTGGCGTTTGGCTGACTAATGTTTGCGAAAGCGCATGATTAGATGAAGTAGATGATTTCATGCTAAGCAGAGAATGCAGTTTTAATATACATATCAAAGACAATCAAGCAGCCAAAATTGTGATCACGATTGATATTCACTGCAGCCACTGTTAACTCGTTCCCAAATCATGTTTCTTCATCTTGTGGGTGGGACTGGACCGAGGAACATAGTTCTTTCGATCGAAAAAATTAATTGCAGTTCAGTTCCTTTTTATAGATTTTTTTTAAAACGCAGAGAAGCACCACTGTCTTTACTGAAATATTTGTACTGGGCTAATAAATAGCAAAGAATACCGGTTACTTGTGAAGTGAAGGCTACAAGTTCGTAACAAAACTTTACAATGGGCTAACCTGTGATGATGCTTGCCAATATTCAACAGGTGTCAGCTGGTGTCCTTTGGCTTCGACTCGAGCGCTGACCACATCTGATGCAACCGCAAGAACGATCAAAGTCTCACAGATGCCTATAATACTGTTATGCTTTGCAAATAACGGAACTCGTTGACAAGCGCGTCAGCTAAGGAGCTAATGTTAGCAAACTGCTAACTAGATGTGCCCAAAGACCCTCGTGGAAGACACCGTACGACCACCTAAACAATCCGAACAAGTGCTCGGTCTTCCTTTAGAAAAATCAAAGATCAACGTCATATATGGGACTCGTCAACGTCGCCTCCTGTCACGTGGTTACAAGGACGACACTTTCTAAACGACCCCCCCCCCCCCCCCCCACACACACACACACACACACACACACACACACGTTTCGTTGGTCAAGTCAAGCCCCCTTCGCTGGCCGACATTTTGTGGTAGCAACTAGGCTAGCCACTCCCGGCTAACGGTTACCTGAGTGAGCGCTCCGCTAGATGACAGCATGACCGAATGACATTTTATGGCGCAAAAGGACAGAAAAACAGGATACATACATGAAGACGCAGCTGTCATTTTGTCTGTGAGCGATGCGTGTTGACTGGCTAACCCACTTAGCATAGCGCGTAAATACAGTTGACTAGCACTGGGGTCGCTAAGTTACCTCCACTTGCATCGTTTTCGATCGCTCATACCCTCAGGGGGGAGGGGTGGGGGGGCATGCATCCTATCACCTCCTGCGGCGGGAGCCATAACAACGGATAAATCCACAAACATATTCACCTTGGCAAAAACAACGTTCCGTGCGGCGTGCTTCTACCCCACGAAAAAAATCGGATGAACCGGGAAGAAAGGGTTCTCCTTGCGTGGCTCCAGAGCAGCAGCAGCCGCCGCACTGCAATGGCAGGCAGTGGATGATGCCTTCCTTCCTTTCCACCCCCTCTGCGCGCACACTTTAGCTGGCTTGCCTGACGCGGTGACAGTGACAGGTTCGTTTGGAATAAACCATTCAGGCTGATCTGCGGGGGGCGATTCGAGAGGAGGTTGCAGGGTAGGCTGTCCACGGCAGCTGCAGTACAGCAGCAAATAGCGGCAGCAGCGTCACGCCAGCGCCATTCTAGTTTGCGAGCTGCGCAGGGGGCTCAAAATTTCACACATTGAGCTTTCACATCGTCTGCGATTCCATTTGAAAACCCTGCGATGTGTGGTAGAGTAGATGCGGCTGCATCCAGCTCAAGCTGACTGGTATCAAGAGCATCCATATACGCGTTACGATAAAAACACGTGTAACTATGAAGTAGTGTTTTTTTCAACTACTGTAATGGGGAAATACTTAAAAATACGCCCGATGTCACATTAGGCTTAGTACTTTTTTTCAACGTCCGCGGGTGACGACGTAATCTGAAAAAGACGAGATAAAGTCATAGTTGTTTCACCGAGAAGTTGAGGTTTTATGAGAAAAACACGAGGGTGCAACACGCAAGATTGATAATGCAAAATATTTGGGGACTTTTCTTACTTGGATTTACTTCAAATCCCCAATCTCATTGAATTGTACACCAGTACAATGACAATAAAAATCTTCTATTCTACTAGATGAACGCTTGCTGCTTTGGATAACCAAATTAATTAGTGTTCTCAAATTCTCAACAAAAACGTAGGCCTACAGGTAAAGGTGCACTTTTCCTGTTACCTTCAATTGAAATTTTTTCATGTCCAAGTAATAATTCCCTTAAAAACAAATCTTGTCACTTGGCAACTGAAATCACATGCACTCAGAGCTCAGGTAGTCACCAATCACGGCTTAGCAGCGAATGTCACATGACTAAACCCAGAAACTGGTGAGCCATGATTGGTTGTTACCTAAGCCTGGAAGTATGATGTAATTCTTGATTTCTTTATAATTTGTCACATGAACCTTAAGACACATGCATAATGTTTGAAATTTGGGCATCAAGGGTACAAAAATTTTCCTTTTTACTTACTGTGGTTCTTTACACATGTTAATTTGAGCTACAAAGTGATATTTGACATTTTTGGAGACACCTGCTTACTGTGTCTGTATCAAATGTTCTGAATCATATTTATGCATACTTGTGAGTCATGCCAAGTTTACAGATTACATGAATATGAAATATCACTATGCCAACAAAGACAAGATCTTTGTCTGATAACAGAATTCATGTGAGTCGGGCAAACGAAAGTATATAAATTCTATACAGCTGTGAAACGTGTGTCCAAATGTCATGTGGCTGATTATGAAAAGGTCCACATCCCAGAACCACAGTAAATTTGTGAGCCCAGCAAGGTCTGACATCTCTTTGTGTTGAAAAGTTTTTGCAACGTTTAAAAAAAATGCCAATGAAATACGACTACCTACTGAGTTTTTGAACAAAGATTGTGCTTTGTGCTTTGTGCTAATGTGACAAGCTACATTAGATTATAATTGCGCCGGTTGGGCAAAGATAATTGCCTCTCAAAGGCACATATCTAAGTCATAGATAAACAGTATTACACTGTTGCTGAAACATGTTTCAAGGCCTCCCAATCAAAGAGAGAGCTTATAAACATATGTAGGGAGCTCCTACATTATATCAAGTTTGTTGCGATAGCGGCGCAATGTTGCTCTCATGTCAAAAGAAGCTTCATTTACTCATGGCTACTTGGTATAGTATCATAAAGATTAATTCCACTCGATTGCCGCGGTGCTTAATACAGCTTCCCATGCTGTGTATAGATTCAATCAATATACAGTGAAATGTAAATTGTGCACTGCACCAAACCTTCCTCTTAGTCTTAGAGCATCTCCAGAAGTAGTGTACCCCTTTCTCTGCAGCACCCACTCTTGTGCTTCTTATCACTATAGGAGATTGTGTGACCGCTCCTGTCACCTCTACCTGTGGTACTAATGAGCACGGGGGGGTCAAGATAACAGTTGAATCTAATGCTGGGGGAGCACAGAGGTCCTGCAATGTTGCTGACGTATGGAGACTTGCCGGAGACTCCATAGGAGGATAACAAGGAGCGAAGGGTGGGAGGGAGTGGGGGGCATATTGGAGAGAAGAATGCGAGTCGGCCAAGGTCGTTAGAATTAGATAAACAAAAGCAGTTTTATTGATATCCTGTGGAGAAACAACATAAGATCAACACAGACAAGGATATAATGTTCGCATGGGGTGAACAATGAGGCAAATTCAAATTGTCATTGCATATTCTTATAATTATACCTTCTTACATACCTTCATACATAACCTTACATAAACCATTACTTTAGGAATTAATTAATTTATTACCAGACATTTTTAGACCCATCTTTAGCCAACCACTTGGAAAAAAGAAGAAAAATGAAATGAATAAATACCCCTGGATTAGATGTTTGAACACTTGAAAAATGATGTTTCCTCTAGGATTTTTTTCGCCCGCTGGGACAGGCATTCCAGGGAGCTTGACATCCTTGACAACAATGACCCCAAAACTGGGGGATTTACTCAATTTGTGAAACGCTAGCATCATGCAAATGAACACACGCAAGAATATTTCCCAACTGATCGAGATACTTTTATCAGGGCACTACACTTACTATTGCACCAGCAGCACTGATACTACCAACTTTTACACTTCGTGGCACCACACAGGGTTCAGTCAAACACTTTCTTGAGGAGGTACAACACTCTTATATTTGCTGATGTGTAGTTGTTCTTAATCAGCGATTCACTTGAGCTCTTTGATGCCTTTGATGCAAGGGCTCACTTTTCAACGGCAGCTACAAAGTCCAACTTCAAAATAAAAGTGTGGCATGGCAATTGGCAGTTGCACAGTATTATATGGTTTTATTTATTTATTTTTTAAGTTGGCTTTTGCAAAATGTCGTTTGTGTGTGACGTGAGGTCATTGTACCTTCCTTTGTAGGTCTTTTTTCACTTTGTGCATCACATAAATAAATATATGAATCTTTTCATATCCATGTATGTACTAATTAAAACATGTACATGCACAGTTCGACTGGGTGAAAATGTCAACAACGCACATTGTAAAGTTGGACGCTTTTGCTGCTGCTCCCAAATGAATGCAGAGTAAACACAGGAATGAGGTAAAATAATTGTTAGTCGCAGCCCTATATCAATGTATTGCTTGTGTGTATTAAAATACAGTATGAGAGGAAAAGCTTGAAAAAAATGGTCACCTATTAAATCACAATTGGTGTCTTGAGATGTGAAAGAAATCATAATTAGATTAATATTAGAACTCATTGAGTTCTGATTTATGGGGTTCACATAATTCATGTCATTTGGCCTATACCCTGAAGCAGTTTTAATAGGGCCACCTTAGGCCAGTTAGCAGGATAGTGTCACTGTGCAAGACCAACGGCTCAAAGTGATCATCTGTTATCATGCAGTAAAGCTGAAGTATTGGAGCAGAAAGGCCCTGTGGAAATGCATGAAAGCAAACTTTTAAGAGTCTGTCCAGCTTTGACGTGAGCTTAACGCCGCTTTATCTTCCTCTCTTGAAGCCCTTGAAATACCCTCTGCTAAAGCTACAATGCTGTTTGCCTCACTGGCTCTGACAGCACAGAGGGAGTTTCACATGCCGTGCAACACAACAATGTTAGCCTCTCTTCATCACCATTTCGATCCAACTCAAACTTGCTGGGCAGAATCGCACGAGTGGAAAAAAGAGCAAATTAGAAATTCTCAGCATGCCGGCTTTATGTCGCTTCACAGGTCAAGAAAAGAGCACACTAAGCAGATAATGGTGTGGCTACCTATGAGCTTTAATGGGTGCAGCTATCAAATAACATGGCAGTTGTTAAACAGCGCTGCAGTAGCGTGAAATAAATGCATCTGTCCATTTGTAATGCAGAAGTAGTAAAACTGCAAGATAAAACAAACGCTTAGAGTACAGTATGTCAACATAACCCCGTAAAGGTGTGCTGAGTACAGCAGTTTGTTTTTCTGTGATTTTTCTGTTGTCCTTGCTCAGTATTTGACCTCTTGCATGAAAATCACCCTGCTGGCTTGACACGCAAGGTTCAAACTTCAGGACAAAAATTCCTCTCAAGCTTTTATAATGTGTCCCACGCTGAGAAACAGACAGGGGTCCAAAATCTAAGAAGCATAAGCCACCTTGTAAAGTCAGCAGTAAAAAAAAAAAAAAAAAAAAATCAAACGGTGCCTCTGTGGGTGGGAAGATGAAACGTGCCCTTGGCGTTGAGGACAAACAGCTGAAAAAAATGTAGCAGAAACACATTTTGCTTTGGTAGCCAGACTTTTCATCAAAGTCCATCTAACATTGGATTTTAGAGCATTTGAGCACCCCATATAAAAAGAGCAACACACCTTTCAATTATATTTCAAATAACTCCTTAGATTTGATTAGGGAAGCACAAACAATATATATATATATATATATATATATATATATATATATATATATATATATATATATATATATATATATATATATGAGATGTACAACTAGAATATTGCATAATTATCTTGAGGTACATGTAGAGCAGTGTAACTTAGTCAGCTAAATGCTTCGGAGAACATTGGCTGGCGCTTCACATACCCCATGGACAATGACCCAAAGCGTCTGGCGAAAGGATTCACAGATTTTTTGTGTGTGTGGTTGATAAAGAAGTGGAATGTTATGTGATGGCTTGCTGTTTCATTTGAATTCATTGTTAGAAATTTCAGAGCCAAGAATAAGAGGACTCTGTGGATGTCCCAGTATTTATGTACCTGAATGTATATTAGCACTAGAAAAGACCAAAATATACATAGCTTGTGAAAAGAGACCCCATAAAAGCTATTTAAAGGTAATTAGGTGCTAATTGTGCTATAAAATGTGGTTCAGTGCTGATCATGCTAATTGATGTTTGTTTGTTAAAGCACATATAGTTTAAAGCTAACGTTCGAAAAATGTGGCCACTAATCCAGATTTACTGAGTCGGGCATTTCAAAGCTGAATTCAAAAGAAATGCACTCGGAGAAAGACAAACTTCACCATTTTCCCAGATGAGACCGATAATCTCCAATTTATTTACTTATTTTTTTCCCCCAGAGAGCACCAGCTGAGAGCTCAGACTGATCAGGTGACTTGAGATAACCTCCCTTCGGCAGCCTGGGGATCATGTGACACAAGGCCTCAATGTTGAGTGCAAACGTACCAAATAAATCTCGGCTGCCTCATTCACGGTAGAAAAGAAGCAATCACCCAAAGTATGTTTATCCTTGCTAAGCTAATAAAGACCAACAATTTTGCAATCAGTTAATGCCAATGCATGGATGGGAGTGAGGTCTTCAGAAAGCAAAACATCACCATAGTGCATGAAATCAACATGACGTTCAATTCATTGGCGAACAACTACAGTTTAACCCCTTGTGTTTTTCAAACTGCTTTACTATTTAAATGATCAATAAAGTGTCTCTTTTATTCTCCCTTTATTCCTAGTGAATATGACTCACTGTGGTGATAAAGATGGATCAGCAGTATTGTGGCAGGCAGTGGTGAGTCATAAGGACAGTAGAATAGAAAAAAAGACAAATATATTACACCGCAGAAGGAAGAAACAATGACTCTGCAACAAAATGTACACTGTATTAAATAATTTATGAATCCAAAATCCAACCAGTGCAATTTTCCAGCCAAGAATCTATGGTACAAATTTCTCTTTCTTGACACTTTACACCCATTTTATTGAAACCGAACTACACCCTGCTTGGCCCGTACATGCTTTGCTTTATGGCTTCATGTAAACCTTTTTTTTTTTTTTTTTTTTTTTTACATCCCTCGTGCCATGTGGGCATCTCAGTGTGCTCCTGAGCATCATTCTAACAAGTAAAACTCTGCCCCCTGCAGGACATTCGATGACATTTGAGATTTTCGGTGGGCCTGCCCATGTCGAAATTCTTGAGAATAAATCTTTATGAAGATGGAGCGGGAGTGAAGAGGGTATGCGTGATTTCAACACGGTGCACTGCGGAAACGGCGTGAACCGGGCTTCTTACCCGGAAGATCCTGAGTCTAAAGAACATATGGTTGCCTCCCTGGGCATCAACACGCATGCACACGACCAGCGACACATGCTGCACGGGACACGCATTTGGGAGCAACAACACAGTCATGTTTGACAATGTGCAGCATTGACACGCATGATTTGCTTCCATTCATAAAGATGTAGGAGAAGCGGTATACCAAAAACATGGTTTTTATGTGTTTGAATCATCAATTGTGCCGTAGTGTCGGATATAAATGTTACGTTTGACTCAGAAAAAAAAATGTTTTACTGTATATATACATTTGCACATCTTACAAGTAGAACATCTGGCCAAATAAATCATTACTGCGGTACTATTCCATGAGACTGGTTCACACCAGTCTACAAAGTAAAACGTTAAATAAACATAATTTGATTTTACATTTTATTATTTAAAAATTTAGATTACGTATAGCATTTAAAATATTCGTGCAGAATATTTGGAATGGTTCTGAGGTAAGGGACCCGAGTTCAAATCCACCTTGCTCCGCTTTTCCTGCGTAGAGTTTGCATGTCTCCCCACTCAGTCCAGGTTCCGTCCATATTCCAAAAACATGGATGGCAGGTGAACTGGACACTCTTAATTGTCCTTAGGTGTGATTGGGTGCATGAAAGGTTGTTTGTTTCTGTGTGCTTTGCAATTGGCTGGCAACCAGTTCAGGGTGTCCCCTGACTACTGGCCATAGACAGCTGCGATAGGCACCAGTAGGGTTAATGAGGGTATTTGTCTATAAAAAATGGATGGATGGATGTTTCTGGGGTACAGTTCATGGCATGCTGACCAATTAAATACTGTGTATGTGAAATAAACGTGAATATTTAAGTGCAAGTACAAAGGTAGCTAACACCAAATACAAGTTGTAATTACAAGGGTGTAATGAGAACCGATTTGAACGGAAAAAATAGTTTTGATTTAAAAGATGTGGCTGCATTTTTCAAACCCAATTAAATCCAACACATCAAGATCATTCTGAATCCTCTTTTATCAGAAAGATGCATAAAATACTTTTTTGGTTGATGGGGTGGCTCGGTGGCGCAGTGAATAGCACGTCCTCCTCACAGTTCAAAGGACCCGGTACAAATCCACCTGCCTCTGGCCTTCCTGTGTGGATTTTGCATGTTGTCCCCGAGCCCACGTGAGTTGTCTCCCACATTCCAGAAACATGCATGGCAAATTGGCAGGTGAATCGGACATACTAAATTGTCCTTAGGTGTGATTGGTTGCGTGGATGGTTGTTCGTCTCTGTGTGCCCTGCGATTGGCTGGCCACCAATTCAGGGTGTCCCCTGCCTAGTGGCCGAAGCCAGCTGTGATAGGTGCCTGCAACCCTTGTGAGGATAAACGGCTATAGAAAATGGATGGATGTTTTATCAAATTGTATATTCTTTAATGTAATGCAAGGGTCACTCTACTATAGTATATCATCTAGTATACTGTACAAATAGTATATGATTATTAACTGACTAAAAAAAAATCTGTTGTGGCCTTATAGTATGCATTCAAACAATTACCCTTTCTTGTATGCCATTGATGACATATTTAATTTCACAGATTCATTGTCAAGCCAGTTTAAAATGTTTTCTGCTCGTGAGCTTTTTATTTGACCACAACAAAGGGTAAATGTGTTCATGTCATGATAATCCATCATCACACAGCATAATCTACAACGTGTTTATGATTGAGCATCAAGAACAGAGATTGATTAGGTTGTCTTAGGACAACCTTCCAAGTGTTTTATTTTTCATGCTCCACTTGCCCACCATGGCCAACATCTTCATTCCTCATCCATTACCTCATCCAGCTGCTTGTCCTTCACATGACCCACTCACTTGAGTGCTTAAACAAGTACTTGTCAAAATCCCAAATCATACCAAGAGGTTGTTGTGGGACATAAATAGATCCATGCTTGTGTGAGCAGCAGAACATATTATGTGATGTTGTTTTAGTGCGACATTTTCACCAATCAGAGGAGGCTGATGGCGCTTACGGTCCAGCTCTGCCCTTTTGTTATAAATCACTCGTGTAAGACAGTAGTGCTGTTGGGATTGATGTGGTTTCTGGTCTTCTCTCATATAATGATTTGTTGTGTATGAGGAACACAATCCCGACCATAAAAACAATTGGGAAGCACGCATTTTTCCGCAATTTCCTCCTGACAAGGGAATGATCCTCTGGTTATAATCCTCATGCTGAATCCTTGTAGGAAATAACTAGGGAGGAGATACCAGCACCGGAGAAAGCATTTTCAAGAATAATCGTAATTATTTACATTATGAATCATTTTACATTAGCTATGCAATGACCACCTAAGCGGTCTACTGTCAACGTTTTTTTTCTTTCAATTAATAATAGTCTGCCATTACAATTTGCACTAAATGTACTCTTTATTGTAAGAGAATTCTTATCACATTCTGACATACTCAATATGTTCATTTCAATTAAAAAAAACAGCAATCCCAACATTTTAATTTAAAGTAGATCCACTTTTGAATATTGCTGTTTTTCAACCTCCACAAAGAAACACGGCCGTTTTAATTCAAATAGAACTTTGTATGAATATCATATATTTTATTATTAATATGAAAGACTATATTTTTAATATTATATTATTATATTAGGTTCATAATATTACATTATATAATATACAATAATAATATTTAAATAATAATGGATGGATATGGATATAAATAAATTGATTTTCTCTGTGTTGTGAGAGAGCACAGTCATGAACACAACAAATTAAGAAATTATTAGTTCTGAAATCGGAATTCAATGATAAAAATTTGTTCAGTAATTGTTCAAGTTATTATAAGGAAAAAAAATATTGCAAAATAAATTTACCACTCACAATAACTGGAAATTCTGGTATATGATTTGACGATGATCAAAGATTTTAAAACATAATTTGCTTTTATGGGCCACAAGATGATCTGGCGAGCCAGATTTGGTCTTCAGGTCTTCTATTTGATACCACTGAAATAATCCTTTAGCTAGTTGCCAATCACAGGGCATTTATGAACAACAAATCACATACGCATCAACGCATTGGAGTAATGTACGATTTGTTATTTAATCCATCAGTAGAATTTTTAAAACCACCATCATCATCATTCCAGAAGCCATCAATACGACACAAAAACGCAACATAACTGTGCTACATAATGGGTATCATATGGAGTGGTTCAGAACCAATATTTGTGTAATGCATGACAAAATACAACTTGTAATGAAAAACAACTTCAAGTATCTGATGGGGTCTTTCCATCAAGCCGCCATCAAGCCTCACCCAAGTTGCATGTAAAAGCGAAACAGTGACAGGAAGTCAACATATTGCGACACGGTGGATGGAATTGTAAGCACACGAGGTGCCTTCAGTGACCTGCCATATGTCCCATTGGAGGACACATAATAGACAGGCCTTGTCCCTGAGTCGATGCCTCCAGAAACGTGCTCAACATCTGCCGTCCCCTCCGAGCAGCCCGTGTTACCACTCACGCAACCTTTGCATGCATCACGGATGGCCAACTGCGCTTTTTTTTTTTTTTTTTAAGCATAACGACCCTCCAACCATCCCTTCGCTCTCATGAAGAAAAACACATCCATCCTCTGTCTGTTCTTATGCAACAGTCCTGTTTCACCTCGAGAAAATCACGGTCTCCTCCAATCACAGAATCGCCTCTCGCCCCCTCCCTCGCTCGCACCTTTCAATAAAGCCTCCAACAGATAAATCTCTCGCCCCCACCCCGCCAGGGCTCCCGGATCCTCCCACTGGCTTTCCACAGTCCAGTCGTGCACTGCACGTCTCACTCAGGTTCACTCTCGCACACCTTCATCACGTTGGACAGCCTGCGTCTGACGAGAATTGAATATGCAGATTGGCTGGTTCGGCTGCAGCCGCACTCCCCGCAAATGCATCTGCAGCACTTTCTGACTCTGACTGAGAGGTGAATAAATGCTTACAGAGGGCCTTTTTTTGGTGCTAATTTATAGAGGATTGCTTCATCTGACCATTGCAGCTATGATGCACTAATCGGAAAACATTAGGCAGGCATTAATGACAAGAGGCCATGACAAAGTGAAGGCATATGGTATTGCCTTGAAATATAAGTGAGTTTTTTTTAGACTTAAGCTTGTTCAGATGATTTTTTTTTTTGGCGTCGACTTGCCAGCAATAATTGTGATACAAAAAGACAAGGAGAATTACAAGTGGTGTGCTTAAAACAACCTCACAGCTTTTGCCTTCGTACGGGAGCATGGAACCGCTAATGCGGAACAAACATTTATGACTGGGCTACATCGTTGGAATGTTTAACAAAGTCATTCAGATGTATAGGTAAAGTCATAGACATGGAGGCATATTTAGTAAGATAGTTTTGCCATTTGTAAAAATTAGGTTAAATGTTACAAATGGAGCATTTTTCCCATAATGGCACAAGGTATTGAGTGCACAATTGTGGGACATTCTGACCATGAAAAGTAAAACACCATGGATCAGTCTTTCTCAAACAATGGGGCAGGTCCCCCTGGGGTGGGGGGGCATGTATGATCTCGGGGAACAAGCTTTGATTTTGCCGTGTAAAGTGTAATTGCACATTTATGACACCAGGAGGTGCACTGGCGCATTTGGCACATTGTCAAAACCTGAGCGGGCAATTACAAACTTTTTAAATCAATTTTTCCTGAATCACATTAATGTCTTAATGATTCATGATTAAATCACATTAATGATTAATGTGATTTGGAAGAAAATTAGTGGAAGGTTTTATACCGTATCTTCAGGTTAATATGTTTAAGATATTTGCATTCTTGTGTTAACATTCCAGATTTATTATTGTTTATTGATTTTTTTTTTCCAGCATCAAGAATTTAATTTGGTCAAAAATGTTTCTAGTTTACAAAAGGCTTTTTTAGGCACTTTGATGCACTAAGTAACCTGTAAAACCTTGTAAATAGTCAAATTAACATTTGTTAAAAGTTAACTGTTTTTTTTTTCTGTTGTTCATGTTAAAAGGATACACTTTAAGCCATATTCATACAATTTTTGTAAATAAAAATCTAATTGTCACCACAGAAAGTGAGTGGTGGTAGAATATTCAAGTACTCTGTGGCTCTAACCACCACTCACTTTCTGTGGTGACAATTAGATTTTTATTTACAAAAATTGTATGAATATGCTTAAAGTGTATCCTTTTACCATGAACAACAGAAAAAAAAAACAGTTAACTTTTAACAAAATGTTAATTTGACTATTTACAAGGTTTTACAGGTTACTTAGTGCATCAAAGTGCCTAAAAAGCCTTTTGTAAACTAGAAACATTTTTGACCAAATTAAATTCTTGATGCTGGAAAAAAAAATCAATAAACAATAATAAATCTGGAATGTTAAACACAGAATGCAAAATATCTTAAACATATTAACTGAATATACCGGTATAAAACCTTCCACTAATTTTCTTCCAAATCACATTAATCATTAATGTGATTTAATCATGAATCATTAAGACATTAATGTGATTCAGGAAAAATTGATTTAAAAAGTTTGTAATTGACGCCGCTCAGGTTTTGACAATGTGCCAAATGCGCCAGTGCACCTCCTGGTGTCATAAAATGTGCAATTACACTTTACACGGCCAAAATCAAAGCTTGTTCCCGAAGCGCCCAATAGCACAGTTGATGCTGTCGTTATCAAATTGTCCAAATAACTGCAACCACAACGGCATCCACTGCATAAAAGACGGTGGTTTCCCTCACTGATCTATTTTCTGCAGCCTAAGCATTAAAATCTGATTCAAGCTCTCAGTGAATACAGGCATTGCTTGCCAACACAAATGACAGCAGGAGTGGGCCAGGCGCCAACAACCTCTTCTGACTATCAAGAGAGAAAACTAATAATAATAAAAAAAGCAATCGATATAAACCAAAAGCATCCAACTGCGATTGATCATTTTATGCTTGCTGGTTTAGTTAGCTATCGAAAATTGACTCATGCTTCACATTCCAAAACAAAACAATAAGCAGCCTAATTAAAACTAAGGCTTGACTGAAATGGATTTTGGAGTTCGATGCTGATTCCAATATTTGGCAGAGTAAATTCATGGGACAATAATGGAAAAAATACAATAAAGAAAATAACTTCTTATTTAATACTAATTACAAGAATAGTGATATTAATTATGGGCAGAACATTTGTCTCTTTGTCTCTTTTACAATACTTTGATTAACTGGCCCAGCCAATTAATGGGTTGGCCAGTGTTAAGAACAGTCGGGCCATCCAGTAACTCTGCTTCAGTTCTGAATGTGTTGTGACAGGAAGCAATGAAGACTGCTCCTCAAACTCAGCATCCTGCAGTCTCATCACTCACTGTGAGGCAGACCGCTCCTTCCATCAGCTGCATTTGAGTTTGGGTACGTCAGCAACTTTTCCTCTAGTGCGCTCACACATATACGCGCACACACACGGAATGTACGGAGAAATATATCCGGGAAAAAGCGTCTTGGGAGAGCTTGTGGCCTCTTGGAGGTGGTCCAGTGAGTGGCAAGATGTAAAGACAAATGACAACAATGTGGGCCCTTGATCTCAAAGCATCATTCCCAATTGAAATGAATAGGGTTATTGCCAGTGATCCTTTCCATCCTCCCCAAAACAAAAATGGTGCGTCTTCAAAAAGAGAACCGTATAATTACAATATTGTATTTATCTGCAAATTATTGAACCTTTTGTGCATTGCAATTTAATGCTGCAATATAATTCCTTGTTCTACTCCTAGCAGTATGCCACCAGGAGGCAGTATGATACGTCCATAAAGACACAAACAAAGATTACTATCTCATTTATGACAACTTTAAAAAAAAAAAAGGTGTTTGTGTACAAAAGGGACAAAAATGCACATGGAAAACACTCAGTAAACAACACCCCAAAACACAAATTTCAAAGCAATAAAACGCTTCCCTGAAGCAAAAAAAAAAGCTTTCTTGCAACAATTCGTTCTTGGATCGAAGCCTTTTGTTATTTACGAGTCCCACAATGCATAGCAAGAACTTTGCATTATGGAAGTCAGGCTAAGCCTCTCAATGAAGTAGTTGAAAGGCTTGCAAATGTCATTGCAATGAAAGTTTTCTGCTAGTACTCCCCGGTGTGTTCGGGGTCTCAACACAAACTCAGACATGCAATCCCAGATACTGAAGTATTGATTTAATACTTGTGTCTTGAAATTAAAATCCTTAATGTACTTAAGTTTTGATGTAATATTTATACGACTCTTAAAAAACGTGAAAACACGTCTCTGACATTGAATGTTAATGGCAATAAATGATGCCGACATGGGCTAAATTTGACATCTTGCGGGATGTACCTCCCGACCCCTTGTTAGCATCTAGAAGGGACGGCAGGACGTCATATCGAAAAGTTGACATGTTTTGACAATCCATGCAATAATTTAGCCTCCCATCACATCAAAAACATTTAAAACATTTAAAAGTCCGAGTTGGGTCAAAAATTCCCCCAGGGGTTAAACATACATTATTAACAATTTTCTGTGGCGAAAAAATGGCGAAAAAGATTTAGTGTCCTTTTAAAAGGTCAAAAAAGCATGAGGCTAACCGTTATGTATGATTTGAGGGTATTGAACTCGTGAGTTATTGTTAAGGTACTGTTTGGTTGTTTTAAATACATAAAAGCTTCTTCTCTAAACTGTACTTATATGAGAATACACTGAATCCACACACTGCACTTTTCCCATTGAGACAAAGGCTTATGTTGGCTAAGTACACATGAAATCAAGGCTAAAAGCATCCCACCTCTGTTATATCACTGCAATGCATAATGGCAATACTCTAATAACATTTCAAATCCAGGTCTTTTTTGGGCAATACTTTGGAGTTCTTTTTCAAACATAGATAATGTATGCTGTCAGATTTCCAGTGCTATAATACTTCTACCATTTTTAATAAATCAACATGTCAGAGAGCAGATTTAAGCTGCTGGGGTTGTTACACACACATCACACCACCACTAAGCTTTACAGGAAGGGCCGATAAACACTCAAAGTGGTATTACAAATACTGTGATTTTTTTTTTTCGAAGCACAATCTCTCCAAACAGTTTTAAATGCTGACGACTGGTTTTAATCTTTTATCTTACAGTCATTTAAATCCCCAAAGGCCTTAATGCAGCTGCTGACCAATGCTGATATCAATAATTCAGGCAGCGCTGTATTTTTTTTTCCTTTTCTTTTTTTTTTTTTACGTACTTTAATGAGGTGGAGCATTGAGCTGAATTCACAGTTAGTTGTCAACCCCAAATTACCCCCTCGAGGCTTACACCTTCCGCGCTCTATGCTTCCATCTGGCAGGAACAACCAAGTGCATCGACATCTGCATTAAAAGTCTCTTTTGGTTTTATTTAAAACAATGTCGCCTGCTGGGACAAAACAAAATAAAGAAACTCAAATATGTAGTTTAGGTCCCCACAGAACAAAAGAAAAGTGGTGTAATTGTTTGCTTGGACAAAAAGTTTTTTTAAACACACCACTTAAAAACAAATGTTTTCATGCAAATGTTTGAAAGTAAAATGATAATGTCGTCACAAATTTAAATGTGTGTAGGTCTATAATTTGCACTCCTTAATATTAAACTAAACAATTTGTGACAACGCTTGAATATGCAGTTTTCTCTTCTGTGGGAGCAAGGACTTGGACTTTTATAGAGGAGAAATTAATGGTAGAAGTAAAAGATAAACGAACGGGAGTAGTAATTTGGCTTATTAGTTCTTTTAAAATGTCAGAATACTTTGCAGTATGTAAATGCAACCATTTCTTTTTTAATTTTTCAAGAAAGTGCTAACATCTTGCAACTTGCTATCCGGATAAAGGCCCGCATTTTTGCCATTCTAATCTAATCTCTAATCTCTCTTTTTTTTTTTGCTATGACTTAAAATAAACTATTTTGTGTGTTATCATTTATTTATTTATTTATTTATTCATTTATTATGTGTTTGTTTGTTTTAAAATTGTTTTTATTGTTGCTCTGTTACCAATGATATAGTAGGGTTTTTCAAACCTTTTCACCTCAGCATTTAAATTCCTCCATTGTGATCCAAACTCATTTAAATATATCATGTTTATAAAAATCTACGTGGCTATATTGAATCTACCTATTGTTAACTGACTAACATAACACAGAAAAAAAAAAGTTCTTTTTCTTCAACCCCAAAATATGTTGAATTTCTTGCCTGTCATTTCCTGCCTCCGATGGTGCATTTCAAAATTCTCGCTTCGTTTACTTACATTGGAGTCTAGGAGGTCAATGCTGTCCAGGCTCTTGCTCCTGTGAATTCGGCCCTTAATGCGGCGGAGTGACGGCTTGCCCTGAACGGTGCTCGCTGAGGAGGCGGCTGTGACGGAGCCAGCGGTTGGGCTGGGGTGTATCCTGAGGTCAGCGGGACAAATAAAAAACAACAGCCTTCCATCAGAATACAACAAAACGATCCATTATATCTGCAACACAGCAGGACGACTGGCCTGAGGCTAACCAAAGGGTAGAACGACTCAATGCTTGCCCGTCCAAAGGCCAGAGTCCTCCCACCCGCCCAGCTGGTTAAACTGACATTTAAAATAAATCTATAGTAGAATTTAATGTCACAAATACCCTGCAGGGGGACTGGATCTCTCTCAGCTTCACACAAAAGGTAGGCTTGTTAGATTAAACTGAAGCTATGGGTTATGTGATGCAAAGGCGGTAGTCATGCACTTGGGTGACCTATCATCAATACTGAGTACTTTTGCTACCATAGACATCGGTCAACTCTGACCATATCATACTAGATTCTAATTTTACGTTATGATGAATATTACTATATTACTATCTGCGATAGGATGGCAACCTGTCAAGGATGCCCTCCATTCTCACCCATCACCAACTCGGAGAGGGTCCTGCTCACCTGGGCTGTGACCCGAATGAGGACAAACATGGATGGATAAAGAAATTAACATCAAAGGATTTGGTACCTCTGGATTTGGGTCTACTTTTCTCACTTCATCGCAACAACCACATGCTATGATAATTTCATCGTGTTTGTGTTGCACCTACATTGTTGATAATGATATAGCATATTAGCTTTTCTACAGTGTGGTGATGTCTCTTCCAGAGATGCTAGATATCCATTAGTGACTTCTACACAAGACCCGGAGGAGCTTCCAGGATTTGGAGACTCAGCATGAGAAATTATAAGAGAAAGGGATTAACAGAGATGGAGCAAAGACAACGTTGCTTCCACTTTCCCCTCTGCATTAATTCAATATTGCCTCGAGGCAGATAAGGTGCTTACTGGATGGAAAAGCATTTGTGCAGTCAAATACAGTCGACCTCAGATTGTTCTGCTAAACAAGATTGCAAACATTAGCAATGAGAAAAAAAAGCTTTTCGGACTCTTGTCTCAGCCCTGGAGCTGTTACGCGCATTCGCAAACTCATTTTCAGGATGTTGACTCGGAAATGGATTTCAGCCAAAATACTTGAGGCCACAAAAGAGCAGAATGTTACACGGTTCAACAACTGGTCCACTCACATTTAATGTGCAAAGGAACCAATCTTCATTCTCATTTGATTAACTTTTCGTCATCCAAATTTCAGAGCATCCTATTTCCATGCGAGTTATGACATCGTTCATATCAATGTGACTTGTGCTCTCATAAATATATAATATATATATATATATATATATATATATATATATATATATATATATATATATATATATATATATATATATAAATATATATATATATATATATATATATATATATATAAACATATATATAAATATAAATATATAAATATATATATATATATATATATATATATATATATATATATATATATATATATATATATATATATATATATATATATATATATATATATATATATATATATATATATACACACACACACACACACACACACACACACACACACACACATAAATTGACCATATTTGGGCATGATAGGCTTCCACTGTGCAGTGATGATATGCACTATATCAATCATTTGTACCCTTAAGCAGATTCAATGAGTCATTTCGAGAGGGGCTCTTCACCTTTTTGACATCTTCTAAAGCCAGCAAATATTCAGTCAACAAAATGTCTCACAGCGCTATAGATAATTCCTGGATCTGTGCTGTGATTTGGAGCCGCTCAAAATATGACGGCCTCCTCCATTACTCGGGCTCTGCCCTGTCAGGTTTTATGAAAATCAAGCTGCCTCCTAGTTTTTGTATAATCCTGCTGACAGTCAGACAAACAAGCTGGGGAGATGCTAACTGTAATCTCTTTGGCGGAGGTAATTAATTGCTTCAATGCTTTGCCACTCTGATGAAATGAGATATAAACTGCAAGTCTGTTTAATGTCTGTGGTATCACAAAGAGGAGGAAAAACCTTTTTGGAGGGGCATGACATGAGGTTGTCTATCAAAACAAACAGAAACCTAGATACATATATAGACCTGGACTGATGATCTTTGGATCATGGCAAAATCAAGTTGTTCCTTAAATATATTTGGAAGCTATTGCATGGAATCCTGCTTCTAGCAGTATTCTACTCACTCATGGTCAACAGCTGGTACAAGGTACTCCCTGTGACCACTCAAACATCCACTCATTCAGTGCACCAAACAATGACTGAACGGGGAGTGCAGATTCTTTATCTGGGGTAAATTAATCATCACAAGACAGGGACAGAGAAAAAAAAGTTGCATAAAGAAGTATTTTGACTTGGCTCATGTTCGGAAATTCACTCATTCAGTTGGTGTGTTTGAAGAGGCATAACACTCCCCCTCTCATTACTTTCCGAATGCAGCCGTTTTTTCTAAACCGATCAGAGATCCTGATTGAACTGTCTCCAAGTGTACTGCTGGATGTATTCCTGCACCGTGTAAAATAATAAGACAATCACCAGGCATCAGATTGAACTCATTCCAAATGGTTCCTGTGTTATTACATCAGCTAATGCTAAATGCGATTTTGGATAACAGTTCATCGACACCAAACTAGACAATGTGGTGACAGTGCAGTAAAAGTTTTATCCCATGCAACTTGAAGTGACAGGATGCTATTATGATATTGGTTTGTCAGATAAATAATGTATTGTTTCCTTGTAGTGTACCCTGCAATCTCCACACAGACAAGTCGTTGCTATTTCATGCATTGAATTAGCATTCTATTGATATTTGAGATGTCGTACGATGTGACTAGTCATTGAATGCATATCCGATCAACTGCATGAGCAAGTATAGTACTCACTTTCCATTGCTTCCCCGCTTTGTTAGTGATAGTTGACCGTGAGAATTTTTCATGAAATTGAAAATCTATTCCAATAATGGACCTGGCTGTCCCACATTGGAAACGTGCCACCAGAAAGCTCATCTCACTATGGTTTTATTTCATTTCCAATGATTGGCAGTTCTACAGTAGTTACGTTCTAATATGTACGTGAAAGTAAACGGTCTAAATTCCCTTTTGCTGGTTTATCATATAAATCGCTGCATGGCCCCAAAGTTTGCTGGCTGAACTTAAATTTTTTTTTTAAAAAACCTGCAGTTTTCATAGAATCGTGATAAAACAACGGGACGAGCAAAATTTGTTGGGACTCGCAACACAAGGCACATCCGGTAAACCTACCCTAAGCAAATCAGTCAGTGGCTAGCAAGCTAGCAGATAGGGAATGAAGCTAACATCCCAAAAAGGCATTTTCACGAAATTAACCTGAACTTAATATTCTACTTTTAACTTGTACATACAGTAAGTTTGATGTATACCGCTGATGAAAAGTACTTGACATTAGGAGTGTCCGCCACACACTAAAGCTCTCCTTAGGCCTGTGATCATGGCTGCATTAGCATCTCTGTCCTTCTTCGTAGCTCACGAGAACAAAGAATCAGCTTCAAAAGAAAATAGATCAATAATGAGACCTCTCATAGCCTGCGCTGTCCATCTTGGAGTGTGATGATGAGGAGCGCTAATAAAGTTAAGCATGAGCCTGATGGTGCTACAAAGAAAGAAGCAGGGACACACTTGGCATTAATCAGCTGCAGGACACGCCGCAGCCTCTCCGCTGCCCCTCTGAGCAATCGGGTGCGATTAGTGAGGGCAATAACGGCTTCTGCTTAATCAGCAGGTCAATAGGCAATGTTACGCTTCATTCCTTCCATCTTGGCCCGGGCTAATATAACAATTTGCTGAGCGTTCCAGACTCGAGGGAGCGGCGCGGACGCGAGGCACACGCGATCATAGCAAAAAGTTGACGCTTACTCTTATTTAGTGAGGCAGATGTTAAGAATAAAGGCAAACGTTACATAAATGCATGCGACTTGTTGTATTATCCCTGCAGGCCTGCAACAGAGTGTAAAGTTCATTTAGTCAGGTTAATGCTAATCTTTGGCTGTGTGCAGGGGGAGGGAATCTGGTTTTAAGACTGCAGGCAAGAGGAACATCTGTTTGCAAAGACTAATCCTAATATAGCGAGCTGCAGCTATTCAGTCTTTATCAAAGAGAAGCAGAGTCATGCCTCCGCTAATTTCGGCAGAGCACATGGCGCACACACACATACGCACGGCATCGGGGCAGAGGGACGTGTAAATCTCACACGCTGAGAGATGAGCGGGACAGGAAGCGGCGGAGACCATTTGACCGGGGAATAGGGAAGAATTAACGCGGAAATTATGTAAAGACTTAGAAAAGGAATCTGTTCATATGAAGCTGTCGCTTCTTCATTGAAAAGCTTGCGCGTTAGTGATGTCACATCCTGGTCTTACAACCAATTCAAATCATGAACAACATCATGATTCACTCTCAATAGTGCTTGGGTTGTCTAAATTTGAAAGCACTTTTTACATGACAAATCAATACATTTTTCCAGTTCTAAAAATGACACACTGGTGATGCCTAAAGCACTGCATTGAACTAAAAGGAGAAATTAATCAATATTATTTGTGCAAAGCCAGCAATGTGCTTGTATGACCAAAATAAAAAAATCATGTTACAATACAGTACATTACTGAATATGAACTGCACAAAAAACACCCATTACCCCCCCAAGTACGTATATTTTCTCGAGATGGGGCAGCTATCAGACAGATAACTTTATTCCAAGGTATCGGCTACTCATGGAATCTGCCATTACCAGCCACCAACACATAAAGGAAAAAAGTTACAGCAGAGGCGCATCATATGCATCAAGAAGAACGGGAAGTGTTCAAATGATCTGTCATTGTGTTATGTGAAATTTTATATCAGTAGGGATTTTGATAGCACTTTTATTTTTCATACTGATACAGTATGATGTTGTGCCACTTTTTTTTTTTTTAATTTAAAATGATACAGTATGATAATCCCCTCTTGGAGTACTCACCCATGCGTACCAATAACTAATACTTATGATATGGCTGGCGTCAGGCTGAAGCCTCATAAATGACATTTTGATCAATTTAATTTTTTTTTCAAAAATCTATATCATTGCTCAGTCCACACATGTGATTATTATTCATCAACCAATCTAAAATGTTGAAAATGGCTCGTTTTCTTTCACAACTCAATGCTAATAGTTGAACAAACATGACATGTTTGCGTTCTCCTGATAAGTCCATTCTATTCTAAAGATACAAGGATTGTATCAACGATGCCAGCAATATATATATAAAATTTCCTTCAACAATGACAAAAGGTTGTGAGCAAAGACCTTTCTTGCAGACACAGATGATAATCGCCCATTTGCCAAACTGCTGCAGTATAGTGCCAACTACTGCCAAGGAATCCTTAATGTCAGAAATTTTTTCCCTTTTAAGTGTCAATGCCTGGTAACAGCAACCTATAAGAACCCAATACTTTGAAATAAAAATGACATCGGCACGATACCAATACCTAGTATCGGTACTAGCCTACCAATGCTCAATGTGTTCATCGGTGAGTATACCAAATTAAATAATTGATCTGAAAAATGTGATACACATCAGAAACATCTTCTATGCTTTATAAATGTTGAATTCATTCATGGTTTATGAAACATGATGTCATCGTGTGCCGCTTCACCTGGAATCACCCCCAGCTCTATATCCGCGATCATATTCAGAGATCATTTAATATGAGGTGGTAGAAAATGGGAAACAGAACAATGCAGACTTGCAAATAATAGGTTTTGGATTGAACATCTCTTACCCCAGTTCAACACAAGCGCATAGCTGTATTCAAGCAGCAAGTGTTGATGACCTTTTTTGTACAAAAATGTCAGAAAGACACAGTCAAACCCTGCTTTCACTCACAAACTGGCAAAAGGACTGACTAAATAAACAAATGGTGCTTCTCTCTGCTCTTGGAATGAAACCGCAGGAAGCGTAGAAGCGCGTGCACGAAAGTCTTAATTTAAAAGCAAATCAGTGCACATTTGATTCGATTTCTTTATTTTTGGCTGCACGAGTGCATTCCAAGAGATGATATTATTGCACAGACCATGTCCAATCCATTTAGATAGTAGCCCGGTCTTGTCAACAAGATCAAGTGGAGAGACTTGACAAGATTGACTTTGCAGGAAGTGGAGACTTTGACTCGCTACTGACCCAAGGGCATTGTTTCAACCTGATGTTACATAATGCAGTCATGTACACGTTTGCTTCATCACGCTCACGGTGACAGATAAGAATCGGCATTTAATATGCAATGTGGGTGCATTCTGAGATCAGCTTGAGCTTCAAGAAAGGCATCAATAATTGTTATTGTCACGGGGCAAACAACAATTTGCGGGCCAGTGAGTGAATGCAAAAG
Organism: Hippichthys cyanospilos; assembly: GCF_059441005.1. Taxonomy (NCBI): domain Eukaryota; kingdom Metazoa; phylum Chordata; class Actinopteri; order Syngnathiformes; family Syngnathidae; genus Hippichthys; species Hippichthys cyanospilos. Next base: position 15,346,774 of record NC_142374.1, read on the forward strand.
CTTACGTTTCTATATGCATTTGTTCATTCATTCACTCATTATTTTTTACCAATGGTACACACGTGCACCATTCACAATATTGCATTTGTGGAATATATTCAGTTGCAAAATTTCCGTTTGATCCATCTCGGGAGGCAACAATTTTGCCACTCGCTATTGCTTAAAAATGACATTTTCACAACGTTGAGCCTGGAAAGGGTCTCCTTCCACCTGCGGTACCTTCTCAAGGTTTCTTATTTTTCGCCAGTTGGGGTTTTGAGTTTTACCCTGCCCTTCTAGGAGTTTGGTTTAGGTGTTCCTGTGAATTTGTTCTCTCTGACTCTTTCGCTTGTGAAGCCCTTTGAGACTTTTTGTTTGCTCATGTGACAATGCCTTATACTGTGCGTAAGATGATCTGAGATTGGTCTGAGCATCAGTGATGTCATTTTCAATCAACAGCAAGTGGCAAAATGGCCGCCCATGAACTGTACTACACAGGTTGGTTTTGCTGCATATCTACTGAAATATATCATAAACACAATCTTGATCAGAATACCATGTTTTAGCCAGATAGAGCATATTTTTTGTAAAAAGTTGACTTCCCCTTTAATTACTGTATTTATCTGTGTTTGATGTTTACTTTGGCAGTTGTTTTGAAGCATCTTCTATGATTATCTGTCAAACAGAAGCCACATTTGCAGTTTGACTTGAATGTAAAAATCAAAACATACCAACTAAAATTATTATTATTAACATCTACTCTTTCTCAAGCATGCACAATCCTTTTTTTAAACAATGCAAATCTGATTTGCTCCTGTGATTGAGTTCTCTCTCTAAATCTCTTAAACTATTAAGAATTTGCAGTCTCGCTGCGCAGTTGCTTTGCAATCCAAGCGGTGTCACACTTGAGTGCATTCTCAGAATAGGAAACAATTAGGGAAATTAACAGAAATCATTACCATTGCTAAGTAGAGATCTCTTGAAAGAGACAGCATCCCCATCCAAAATCCATTATTAGTGGTGGTTAAGCGCAAGGGAACCTGGCACGCCGATTGCTGTGAAAGGTTCCCCACAAAACAATGGCGTGACCTTGACACAAACGAATGCAAACACAAATGTGGTGAAAATAGCAAGGAACCCGCGCATCTTGCTCATGCAGACCAATGTCATACCGGATCAGAGAGATTAACCACAATTACTTGCAATGAAAAGTCTGTGTGTATCCAAAAATGTCAATTTCCTGAAATAGCTCATTATTTTTTGAACGTTACAAAACCCCCTAACTTTCGTAACACCTGATAGCAGTTGGCGCATCCCCTTTCTGTCACTCTTACTGTTACAAATCTTCAATCTAATGAGATCAGAGCTCACCCTGGCGCTTCCATGAATAATTCAGGCCTTTGTGCCCGGGTTCGCTAAAATAAAATCAGATGCTTGATAGGGAGATGTGTGAATCATCACAAACAATAACAAGGGAGACATGAAAGGTCTCGGAGAAAAGCCTCATCTTGTCCCCAGGCAGCAATCGAGATAAGACAATGAATATGATTAGGTAGAAAGATGAAAGGCTGCCAACGATAGCACCCTTGACTCCTGCGATAGCAACAGTTACAGTAACTACGCAAATATATGCATCGGATAAAATGGTGATCTGATCACTATATGGTGCATTTACAAGGGCTTTGTTTTGGGGATGTGAAGCTGTTTTTAATATCGGTCTGTGAGAGGATAATTATAGTTGTAGTCAATGAACTTTGAGTTCACCAAAATCATTTGGATCCATTTCAGCCTCGAGATTATATGATTACAAGATAATTTATTCGAGATGTACAGAAATGAAAATGTTTGACTGAAACTGAAAATAAGAAATAGAGAGCCCACCTTATTTAGATGTTTTCAGTTATTAACATTTAATGCATTCACAGACATTTTCCTGTCTAAATTTGAAATGTCTGACTGCATTTGAATGCACCACATACATAGTTAGCGGGTAGCGCTAACGCTGGAGTCTCTTGCTGTAATATACAATGATGGTGTAAGTAGGGATTTAACATATATACAAAGTATATATATATATATATATATATATATATATATATATATATATATATATATATATATATATATGGTTATAGGGTCTTTTTTAATGGCGGTGTGTTGCTGTTGGTAGACATAATGTATGTGACGGCAATAAAAATTGAGTCGTAAGGCAAGGCACACTGCAAAAACAGTTACGAAGGGCAACTTCAAAATAAAAGCATTTTACAGCTTTTGCATAGTATAATTTATAGTGTTTATTTTCAAGTTGGGCATTGGCCTGTGACGTGATGTTGTTGATCTTCCCTGTTAGGTCTTTTTTTTTTTGGCTTGCCCATAGTTCAAAGAAAAAACTGGAATCTCGGCAGTGCTCTTTGCACAACCCGCTGAAATGCTGTATAATAGCTGCCTACAAAGCGTGCTGGTTTTTGCATCACCTTCTCGTCCATTTGCGGCTGTGTTCTTTCAGTTTGAATCATCTTTGTGGCGAAAACTACAAATATTAGGTTGCCCGAAATTCTGTGCATCTTTATTATTGTTTATTACTGATTTGAACGCATGCTTGAACTGAAAAAATACTATGAAATAGTCTGCCACTGCAGAAACTGAGACCACAACTCACATCGGACTTGCGCTGGTCACAAAAGCGGAGCACATAGCACTTTAATCAAAGGTAATTTATGCCGCATTTTGAAAAAAAAAAAATACACATGCCGTAAAATCACCGCCGTCTACCCAAAAGGACGCAGAATCTCTTACACGTATATGCATATACAGCTAATAATTGATCTCAGAAGTTACTGTACATAAAAATATTTCAATAGAATGTAAAAAATGTGCATCATAATTATTTATTGTAGCTCCTGCTGGTATGCTTAATTTTGCTACTGGAGGCAATATAATGGTTATGCAAACGATAAACTTCTGCAAGTGACTCAGTCATCTGCATGATTAATTAGTTTGCAGAGGATAAAGTATTATGTCTGTGAGTAATGTTCTAATATATCTACATGTGTTGCTGCACTACTGCTTTACAACGCCACCACAGATACAAGTTTTTAGTGTCTCAATGGTATTCCCCATTTTGTGTTAACATTAAGATTTTAAGGCAAAGTTATGTGGTTGTTTTAAATACACAAGCATAACTACTAGATACAGTGAGATCTAATTATAGTTTCATCTGTGTGAGCTTGTCAGGACCCAAACTTTCTTTGAAACTGTGAAGGGTTGAGTCATGGCGCAAAGAAAAAAAGAAACCCTCAAATTAAGGTGCAGATTCAGGATTTTGCTCAACATTGCAGTGTAGGACTTTTTTTGACAGTGTCCTTAATTTCTTTGTGAATAATGCATGACTATTGATGTGAAAATGAGGCATATAGAAGGTGGACATCAAGGAAAGTGTGCAATTTGGTGCTTTTCCAAATTGGGAGGCTTATGGTCTATGTGGAGGTGTGGGCTGGACTGACTGCCATTTTAGTTCCGTTATCGTCATGGAGAAGTGCACTGCATCCAACTGAGAGAAATATTTTACAATAATTTGTTTGATGATTTGGGAATGTAATGTCTGCTGCAACATTGATATTAGTCGCTGTAAAATAAAAATAAAACTGAATTTCACACTGCAGTGAAGTGTTTCCAAAACAAGTCTGAATGAAGAAAAAAAAATCTGCAAGTATACGAAATAACTTGAGAATCATGAATGATCAAGTCGCTTTCCCTGCTCTTAAATGCTTTATGATTTTGCTGAAAGTACACCCCATTCAACTATTACCTTCCAATCAAAGACAAAAAAAAATGCTTATTTTCTATTAAAATCTGTCTTGCATATTTTTTAAGGCCTGTTCACACTGCACTTATTTTTTTTCTTCTTCTTCTTTTTTTTTTTATTTGTGCCCTGGTGCAATCTTGTCCATATTTGGTAGTGCTTGTATACGGTACTCGGAGGTTCCAAGGAAACCTATCCTACTGGATTGTCTTTTACTGTTATCACTCTGACAACTGTTTTGATAATAGTTTAGAGCTTGATTTACCTTAAATTTGCCCAAAAGCGTCACTGGGCTCCATTTTAGCAAAGCCAAAAAAATGAGGAAAAAAATAAATTGTGAAAAAAAAGCTCTACTTCCACAAACGAGTGCAGCATAGTTCTCCGTCTTTTCACAGCAATTACCTTCAAACCTTTATTACAAATCTATGAAAAAAAAAGTCTGAGTTCACTTTACAGGGTCTTTAAAAAAAGCTCTTTATATACAAAGCATGTTGAAGAATGCAAGCCAGAGCAATTTGGTAAAGTCATGTGAGTAAAATGACCTCACCACATTCGTAAGGAATTTACAGGGTATGTTTGAAGCACTTTCATTACGATTTAGCTTTACATTGATTGAGTATTAAGCCTTGTCATAGTGGGCCATGTCCATTCGTAGAAAATATATCATGAATATTCATTTTAAGTGTACAAACCTAAGGCCCACCGTGTCTAGACCAGTTTAAAAACAGCGGCTCTCGGTTTTTGCACACGTTTTTATTACTTAATGTACAAACATAAGATGTATTTAGAAACAAATCTATGAATTTCACAGGGTCTTAAACATCATTATATGAAGTGTCCATCCATGTTTTTACACCGCTTATCCTCATTAGGATCATACGTGAGTTGAAAATAAATATCGAGACAGACATCCATTCACTCTCATATTCACGCAATTACCGAGTGAAACGAAAGGAAACAAAAAGCAAAAGACCAAATAGGGTTGAGGGTGGCGCAAATAGGGCCTCATGGTGGATACAGTGTGTAGGTCAGTAGTGATTTTAATTGATTACAGTTGGAAATAATAATTAAAAAGAGAATAACAAAAACACATTGGCTTTGGAATTGATAGCTGTGTTAAATGTTTTGGAAATACACAGTGCATACCACAAATGGCATAGTAATGAAACAGCAAACACTTTTTTGTACAGCTTTTATGATGAATTAGGGCTTGACTGATAATTCAAACACCGAATGGCCAATATTTGCAAAGTATGTTCACATTTTACCTTGATTTACTACAAACATTAACAGCAGTTGTATATAAGTAGCATTGGTGTTATTATTTATTACGCATAAATGCATATAATATGCAGGGAAGTTGCGGAAGAATTGATCTGGATGTCACTACTTGACACACAACCTCAAGTGACAGCTTGTTTAAAAACATAAAGTCATCATAAAGTACATAGTGTAACAAAGTTCAAGCATCAATATGACACCCATTTAACTACTAGTAACACAAACACCAGATTCAATTATAACCATTAACTGTGCCACGCAATGCATTCTGTGCATCGAAAAAGAACCCCCCCCATACATATTGTTGACTGCTAATATTCACAAGGAATAGGTACCAGGTTGGCTTATAAATAGTACAAATTTGCATACAAATGACACCTATTTTTTTCATGCTCACGTTTAAAATTAATCAGCCGAATAAACAGTATTTTTTTCTGCCAATGGGCATCGGCCTAAAAAACACATTCACATTGGTCGGGCCCTAAAACGAATCACACTAGCGTGTGCAGGTGTACCTAATGAAGTGGACCATCAGTGTACTATAGATGATAACCAAATGGAACAATCAATGCAGAGTGCTGCCGACTTCACAATCGAAATACGTTTTTGCTTAAGAGGCTCATCAGAGTGAGATACCAAATGACATGTCCGATGAGTGCATTTGCACTTTTTTTTTACAGCTAGCCTTAGTCATTATTGCTCCCCTTCATGCATTGTGGTTTGGTTTTCCATCACCCACTGGAGCCAAGTGTTTGCAAGCACCACCTGCTATTTTACTTCCAAGGAGCCAACTCCTCATTAAGAATCTTTGATTTTCAGCTTGATGATAATCTGCTGGTAATTAAGTAGACCACACCGCATACACGACTCGGCCTTGGTACTCCTTCCCGTGAGGAGAATAACTGTGTGTTCTTTTAAGTAAAAACAAGGACGGAGGAGGAGGAGGGCGCGAGAGGAGGTGACCACTGCAGCTTGGACTAATGAGGACACAAAGTGGTGGCAAGACAAGACACAAACATGCTGAGAGCAAAGAGGACATGTTTAATGGGGGGTGCACATATGGGAATAAAAACAGCACAGTGCCATGTTTCATGTTCTTTTCTTATAATGAGGAGAACACAGCAAAGGAAGTGGAAGAATGGATAAACGCTTCACGTTCACGTTGAAGCAGATGGAGTTTGTGACGATGACATCAGCCTAGTTCAGTGATTTCCAACCAGGGAGCCAATTTTACTTCATTTGGGGATAGCTAAACTTTTTCCATTTTGTTTATGAAATATGGTAAAACCAGTTCAAAACGCTGTAAAAAAATGATCTGAATTATTTCTTGGTGTTATCAACGACAAAGAAGAAATGTGTGTGTGGTAAGATTAAAAGTAAAAAATTGTGTTATTTCATGTGATATTAAAATATTTTTACCCAATTTCAAAAGAGTCAAAAGGATCATTTTGAGCAGACTTTTTTGCATTTCAAAAAATTATTTAAAGAGCTCGACCAAATTTGTTATTTATTCATCAGAATGTTGCCAGCTAATCGCATTGATTTATTTATTTGGCAGTATTTTGCAAATAAATCACAGGGACCGTTTTAATTTTTCAATAGGGATGTAAATAGGTGTGATTTTTGCGGAAGAACACTGGTGTCACTTGACTTTACGACAATGTCGGAACACCTGTTGCAGTTTGGCATATGACTGTAAACTGCAACACTTTTGTGACAATATTTTACCAAAAATAAGAGCATTAGCACTCTTTTTTTTGAAATATGCAAGTCTAAGTGAAGTGACACAGAATTATGTAATTTCTCCCCAAAAATGAAATTTATATGTGTTAATCAGTGCCACTCTGTATTTTATTATGGCCCCACCCCAAGACGAAAATATTTTGCTATGCCTAAAATACTGTAAATTGTGTGTAAAGTTGTAATACTGAAACTACATTTCCGTATAAGATTGTATCCTTTTTTTAAAGAAAACTGGAATGTACTGTATAGTAAAAATATAAATGGACTTAAAACAAAGAATAGATTCACTAACATTGTTTGTTTGTCTGTCTTTGCTTTTCTTTTCACCCAGGTTAAATATTATTCCATGGTGGCTCTAAAGGATTTGCTCAGGACACTTTAATTCCTGCTCTGTGTTGTATTGTGTGTATGCTCAGTACTACTCACCCACTCCAAATAAGAAAAAATAAATACAAAATAGAGCTACGCCACTGCCAACTACTGTAGTAGATGTGTAATTACAATTAGGTGACTCTCGGTTTTTGTGCAAAGAAATGTGAAGGATGACTGTTCTGTGGAGATGAAAAAAACGATTTCATCAGTTAGTCAATTTGATATCATATTAGAGACAACCACAAAATAATGGTTAGTCAACCAATCGCTTTTAAAATAACATGTTCATCAATCAATCCCAGCCGGGTGTAGTAACTTCCACAAGATGGCAGACGGTAACCTTTGTATTAATTTTTTGTCATTTTTGTTAAGTGGTGTGTTGTGAGATTTGTTTTTTCTTTTGCCTGTGTAAAATATTGCCTTTAGCCCAATAAAGGTTGGTAAAGACTGCACTAGCCATTCAACTTTAGGAGAAAAAAAAACCACACAGACACACAACCTCCCAGCATGCATTGTAGTGAGATGGTTACAGATTGGCTGCAGTGACAAAAATTACTATTGTGTCATTTGGAACTCCTTTTTTTTCTTTTTTTTTTTAAGACAGCTTTGATTTGCATCCCCTTCCCTGATTCCTACTCACCACATTCGCTTCCTTGGTGGAAGACAATGTTCTTTGTTGGAGGCGGTCACCCCCAGAGCCAGCTGCATCACAGTAATATATTTCTGGTAATTCACCATGGTACCGTCCACCGCAACGGAAAATCCCAGGCAAAGAAAAGCGCAGGTGATCATATATGAGTCTTATTATTCCCTGGCATCCGCCGCCTCGGCTGCGTCTCCCGGGCTCGGCAGCGGTAGCATCAGCAGCACATCGCCATTTGCAGAGCCGAAGGACTGGCAGCGAAAACACCCCCCAAGGAGCTCAAGGCAAGGTGTCGTGCCGCGGCGACCCATGTCTGCAATGACACCCAAACGCACCGCCCTTCCATCCGATCGCCAGCTTCTTTTTCTTCTTCTTCTTCACCCCCTTTTTCGAATATGTCAACGTGCGCGCGTCCTCTCTCTCCTCCTAACGCGCTCCGGACATGATCGGCTTCCTCCTGCCTCCTCCCTCCTCTCCCGGCTCGCCAACACTCTCTTAAAAAACGCTGCAGCGTCCAAGCGTCCGTATGTATGTGTGAGCGTGTGTGAGGTAAGGAGGGGAGGGGGGAGGGGGAAGGGGGGCGGTGTTCATTTTGGAGATGCTCGGTAGTAGTAGTAGTCAGGGGCGTATGCCATCATTTCAGAAAGACGGGGAGGTGGGGGTGCAACTATTGTTGAGGGGGAAGACAACTTTTATGAGAGAATGATCATCCTGTCACATTCAACTACTCTCCATAGTGGCAAAAAAAAAAAAAAACTGATGGGGGAGAGAGACTGGGGGCATGAGTTTAAGTGAAGTGTCCAGCAAAGTACATTTTGTTGTCCATTGTAATGTTTGCTGTCAATGGCGGGGACGGGTTGAGGTGCAATCGATGCCCCCCCCCCCAACAGACACACAAACATAAATACTGAGCACAAAACTTCAGTAACAAAAAAATGCCACTGAGTTTAATTCATTTTGTGAACACACATAAATTAAAATGTGTATCTAGCAGCTTTTGTAAAATACAGTAGTAAAACAACTTAATGGGATCTCCAGAATGCAAATTTCTGGAAATCATCCAATTCCAAATCCTTCTGCTTGACTAAAATACAGTAATGGAGGAATACAAAGGCACACTAAGTGACTCAGTAACATTTGTCGCATATATCTACATATGTTGCAGGATCATTTGTTGACGTAAAAGGAAATCATTGGAAACCTGGGGGGGGGGGCAACGGGTGGATGAAGAGTTTATGAAAACAAATAAGTACTAACTGTCTTTATGGTCTGTCTGAATGCTTGAAATTGGTTGGTAGGTTCTCTCTCCTTTTTTTTTCCTTAAGGCGGACAAGTGGCATTAAAGGACAAGTCAACCCAAAAATTTGCCTTATAAATCCCCTACTAGTCTTAAAACTGTATTATGATTGATACTGTGTTTGTGAATGTAAATGAAGCAACAATATCCACATGTTTTTAATCATGACAACTGGAAATGGGAGTACAGTTGCTCGGGGCATAGGTAACGACCACACAGCGCTGCTTCTGAATGTCACATGACTAATTTCGGAAACGGGTGACCCGAACAAAATACTTAATCAGAATGCCATGTTTAGCTGAGTATTGGTGGATAGAACAAATTATGGCAAAGAAAACATTTGTCTGACTTTCCCTTAATCTACAGTGTTTCCTAACAACAACTAAAATGACAATAAAAATTGTTATGCTGGACATTTGGGAATCATCAGATGTCCCATCATTGGCCTTTTGACAATAATAATAAGTGGCACCCGCATTAATTATTAAATCACAGTTTGTTTCTATAAAGTATTATATTGACTGTCATCACATTAGCTGCGTTGGTACCCATGTTTTCATATTAGTTGTTTAAGCTTGACTTACTTTGTTTAAAAGCCTAAAATTATGATCCAAGACAGTGTGTGCCTCACAAGCTTTTTCTGCCAGCGAGTGACCAACCCCCAGAGTTCTTTTCCAAAGTCGTAATGTGTCTAATAAACCGACCAACGCCATGAAATTTCCCAGAGCATTCAACCCCATCTGATGGCCTTCATTAGGAAATTCCCAGGTAATGGATTTTATGCCAACAGTTTTTTTTTCCTTCATAAGGTCAACCGCAAACACTGAGGTAGATTGTTAGCCCTTACACAGTTTCTACTCAACTCCACCCCAGTTTCATAATTTAAATTTGTCATTTATATGAGAGAGAAAAACCCGCCAGTTGAAATTAACATCAAAAGATAATGAAGACTAAATGATGACGTGTTCATGAAAACTACACAAAACATTTGTTCAACTACTGATTACCTATTTGATGATTTCATATTTCATTGTTGGGGTTTAACATTGAGCCGCAGACAGTAAAACATTTACTCATTTCTTTTTTTAACACTCACACGGGTCTCAAGATGATGAATAATTTCGCCGCGATCATGTGCTATTCTTGCAAGTCTGACAGCGCGCAACAGTGCGACGTCTTCAATAATTCATCTTGCACAGAACCTCAAATTACCTTTGTTGTACATAGCCACCTTTTGCCAAAGCTTCTTGACAATTAACCGCATTCGGCTCATTTTTCAATCGATAGCGTGATTCACCGCTGCTGTTCGAGACATAAGAGTAAGTCGATTGGTCTAGACTTTGTTGTTGTGGAGGAGCAGGCCGCCTCCTCACCTGAGCGTGGAACATCTGACTCACAAAAATAAAAAAAAATAAAAAAGCTATTAAAAAGACTCTCTGGAGGTTAAAGCAAAAATAACTTATATTTGGAGACAATGGCTGTCATACTCAGCAACATGTGATAATATACTGCAACACAAAATATTGATGGGTGGCCTGGAATTGTTTCACGACATAAAATAAAAGTTCCCAGAAAATCAAAAGGATTACAAAAGGCCCTGATAGATTGCGCTGATGTTCTTTGCTATTCAGTAGCCCTGGGGGCTATCTTTGCTGGCTGACTGATATTTTTAATTAGCCTTCTTGTCCTTGCCTGATTTATACTTTTCCTTATGTCTCCAAATTGGCATACATATTGCATTGCAAATTTTGTTCAAATGAATCATTTCCAGATGTATACAGTATAGAATTCATGCAAAATTCCAATAACCACATGCTTAAAAAAATGTCAACTTTTATACTTTTATCCAGAGTTGGCTTAATTATTTTAACACAGTAGATTGGGTTGAATCAGTCCTTCTCAAATGGGGGAGGGGGATGTTTTTTTTTTCTTTTCTTTGCGCTGTGAAATGTAATTGCACATCCGCGACAGCAGGTGGTGCAGTGGCAGTTTCATTGTCAAAGTCTGTCTGGAGTTGTGAAATTTTTAAGTTGCTGTCAACAACATTTTTTCCTAAATCACATGAATGATGAATGTGATTTAGAAAAATCCGCACAACGTTTTATACCTTTCTTCAGGTTAAAAAGTTCAAGATGTTGGTTTCATTTATTATATAATTATTTAATATTATTTTTAGCATCAAACTGTTCAGTTGGCCAACATGTTTTTAGTTTAAATAAGGATTGATTTTTTTTTTTTAATTTCAGGCACTTTGATACACTAAGTGTTTTTTTCAGTTTCAGATTAACTTGTATCCTGTATAAATGTTGTTAAAAGTAAAAGTTAACATTTGTTGAAAGTTGATTTATATTGCTTTTTTCTTTTTGCTAATAATAATAAAAGATGAAATTTAGGTTTACATAAAATTTTCATAGATAATGATCTCATTTCTAGTAAGCTGGAAAAGGCTTTGTTTTATTAAACCTTTACCGTGCATCGGATGGCCTGTCGCAGGGTTAAGCTAATTTGGGTGACTCTGGACCTGTCTGTGTGAAGAGTAGATAATTACGAAAATCATGATGATCCTTATTCATGTGAAATTGTAAAATAAGTCAGTTGCCACATGATCCGTTTAATTGCATCACCTACCACTAATAGAGTCATTCCCAGACCTCTGACAAACGTCCCGTCAACACACTCCATCACCTCCCACTGATGAGATTGCCATTCAGATGATTATCAAGAATAATGAGTCACTACAGATCCTCATTAGCGTGCCGCGCTAATGAATGGAACAAAGATGGACGTTGGAATTACTCACAAGTTTGGTTGTTTGGTATGTCCCGAGCAAATGACTAAATGCTTGTTTTGGAAATGATGCTTATTTCTAAATGACTATGGACAGGCAAATATCAATAGTTGGGAAAATTACAAACAACTGACTCGCGAAAATATGCACACGCTAATGCGGTTCAATACAAGAGCTGCATGGGAAATTATGTCCTCACAAAGCTGTTAAGCTCTAGTATTAATGATACTGATATACAAATGTTGCCTCGTCTCTTTGTGCTTCATTTTTCCGGCTTCAGTGCTTCGAGTCCGTCACTCAACATCAGTGTCTACCCGATGTAGACTGTAATTAGCGGATGATTTTTTTCCTATTTAGGAAACAATTCAGATGGTTACAGATACCACAACTATCCTATGTTTGAATTGCAATGGGAGAAGATAGCATACAATATTTTTTTTTTATTAAAACCAAGGTGCTGCTGACAAGCTAAGCTGTGTGTGTGTGTGTGTGTGTGGGGGGGGGGGGGGGGGGGTGTTCTGTGGCTGCCATTGCAATACTTTGTCTGCAAGAAAGGTCCGTGTAGAAAACAGTTGTGCAAATAAAGTTCTGGTGAAGCTTTGATATTCAATATTTTTATTCAACCTGCTTTTAAAGCCGACTGACCCGATTTGGTCAAAATTTTTCTCCATGCCCTAGGTTAGCATTAGGTTCAACATGACAGACAGTTCATGGGGAGGGGCTTCGCAATTTTGTGGCTGCATTAGTGCGCCCTGTTGTTGTGACAACACTGAAATATGCTAGAGTCTAGTTTGTCTAGCAGCTAGACAAAACCAACAGATGACAGTTGAGTGGCATATCGTTTTAGCGCCTACAGTGAGCACGCCCACAACATTTGAAACTTGGCAGAGTTTTTAAACACTCTTCTCTGCGATGTGTTAAATGTAGAAGACATTTTCAATTTACAGGGACTTAAAATACATATTCCATCACCTAAATATCCGATACTGCCCGTGGCCATGTAAATAAATGCACCCATCCACTATACTGTATAAGGAACATGGTATTTTGTTAAGTTTCGTAGGAAAAGTACTGTATCAGAAATCCCTCTCAGTATGATGCAGTGAACTCAATTGTGAAATGCGTTTGGGTGAGTCAGTTGCGTTTCAGTGAAAAAGTTTACAGGCAGCCGGGGGTCAGCGGTTGTACTGCAGTCTAAAGCCCACCGCATCCCACTGCAGCAGCGGATTTCACACTGGCACCCCCCCCCCCCCCCCCCCCCCCCTCTGCATCTATACAGTAATGACTCGGCCTGGCCAATCATTACCTTCCTCTTATGTGAAACCGCTGCTGAAATCTCAAGCCGTTCACCACAAGCTCATGCTGGCACTCACAACACATTAAAGTGCTCTTTTTCCTGAGCCAATAAATGGGCCATCCGGGGCTGCCCTTCTTTCTCATGTCCTTCCAGTGCCTCGTCCACTTTATTGCAAGCAGCAACATCCAAGGCTGCTTTGTGGGACTCCCAGAGGAAGCAAACCTGGCCCGGAGCCTTGAGAACCTCCACTGCTGTAACCCTATGATTTATTAGTTTTCCAACAAACAAAAGAGGAAGTTCACAGACAAAGTCCTCTTCACTTTAAAAGCGCTGCACCAAGTGGATGGCAGCGAGCGGGATGAAATATACAAACGCGTGCACACCGTCACACCTTGGTGCTGTCGCAGTGCCTGCTCGGTGTATGTGCTGGGAGGTGAGTCATCAACCTCACAGCTTCAATTCATCTCTCCAGGGCTCCGCCTCCCCAACCTGCCAGAGGCTCATTTTGTCCACATATGGCTGAAGTGACATCATCACTGCTGCCTTGTGTATACAGTACATATAAGGCTGCCTCTCTGATTTCACACACACACGCATTGGTGAAACACACACAATAGTATTTTGAAGGAGAAAGTGATTCATCCTATGGTCACTGGAGACTGCATTATGGGGATTGAAAGGGCATTGGGCCAATAGATGGTACAGTTTTTCTTTGTTACCAAGATATATAGTAAAGTTAGTAACAATTTTGGTGTGAATTGTTTATGTTGTGTGTCATTCCACTGTTGAACACTAGATGATAGCACTTGGATTGAGTTTGAGACAAGGGCATTACAAGGTTTGTTTGTCGTTTTTGGGGGGGTGGCTTAGCCGCATGTTTTTAATGACGTCAACTCAGTTGATTACGCTGTAGTAATTCTGTGCATAGAGTCTAATGACTGAATGAGACTGGCTCACAGCACAACTACTGTTTGCAACAGCTGTGGCTTACTTTATAACGTACATCTTTGTACATGATTAATAATTATATACAGTAATGAGATTATATCAACACAGGCATGTTAACGTGCCAGATTAATTTGATATTTCCTTTTTCTAGATGAAGTAGACCAGCTTTGTCCTTTTTAGCGCCTTATAGTTCTGAGTTTTGGGGGTTTGAACCTTGCCTCTGACTATCCATGAATTTGCATTGCTTGCTAATGTTTGAAGTTGTTTGAAGTCACTGAGGACTAAATGGGCCATATATGTAAATATGAGCATGCATGTTTGTCTATGTGTGGGTATATATATATATATATATATATATATATATATATATATATATATATATATATATATATATATATATATATATATATATATATATATATATATATATATATATATATATATATATATATATATATATATATATATATATATATAGATATATATATATATAGATATATTGTATATTTATATAGAACATAAATTGGACTGTGTGCTAGTCAACAGGAATAACAAACATGAAATCACAGCTAGGAAGGGACACCAACAGGAAAGGAGACGTGCCATGATCAATTAAAACATGGAATATCAATTCAAGCACTTCTATTGATCTATAAATAATAAATCGATGACGAGTAATTTAAATTGTGTGTGTATTTGCATGCGTGCGTGCGTGTGTGTGTGTGTGAACGGGACAGGGAGAATGTGAGCCTTTCTTTTGAGCATCATACGGTGTAGAACGCTCCATGTAAGTGCACTGGTCACCCTATATAAAGCAAGAGTTAAAAAATATGCGTGGGCATGGTACAGAAACTGCAGTTAAAAAGGAAATTCAGATAAAGTATTGTTCATTTTTTATAAATTCTCCCTGTAGTATTATAAAAAGCCTCCCTTTCCATCTATTATATTGTCTTTAATCATTCATTTAAAGTGCACTTAAATCAGCAGATTAATATCTGTTCAGTTGAGATGACAGTTCTCTGCACCTCAGCGAATTAAAAAAAAAAAGTTTACTGAAGCAATATTTCAGCTGACGGCACTTAACTGCATTCAGTCAATTTCACATCTGTTCCCGCAGTGCTAATTTAAAGGGGTGCTAGCAACTATCCAGGCACCTTTTGTGCACTTTCAGCCCGAAGATGTGATCAGCTGCTCGCACGCTCACTCTGATTCAGCTCCACTATAAACAGTAACAAAAAAAAAAAAAAAACCTCAAGTCTCCCTGAGCTGGCACAGAAGCGATATTGGCTGGCATTGTACAAAGTGAGCATATCGACAAAACAAATGACACTAAGGTGAGGAAAACCGTTTCTTAACAAGCATGGCCACAGACGTGCTTGACTGCCACAGAGAGACACACACACTGGCATCAAACCACCAAGCCTTGAGGCTCTTGGTGTCCTACTTCTTCTTAGATTGAATAAACAAACGATTATACCATTTTTCAGCCTTAATATACGCCTACTCAACCTTGACTGATTGCTGACTCCCTTGCATTAAAGACAGCGCCCGCAAAATAAATTCAGCCCCCCCACCTCCAAAAAAAAAAAAAGTCTTGCGAAACCCTAATTCCAGAAGCTGGAATTGGACCCCCCCCCCCAACATCATCATCATATTCTGTAAGATTTTAAAGAATTTCAAGAAGACTTACATTGCCTTGCAAGTAGTCTGCCTGCTGGTTCTGTGACCATTCTGTGCTGCAATGTGTGTTTTGCTGTCACTTTGTCATGTGTGTGCAAGTGTGTGTGTGTGTGTATGTGTGTGTGCATGCCCTGGGCCACACTACTGGGTCTCAATGCTAACTGAGCTGCCACACATTAAAGAGGCCTCCTTAACGGTCTGGAGAGCAAATCAGCTCGTCTGTCCCGTCACTTTAAGCTCATCGCCACCCGCCCGCCCCACCTCACACACACAAATCGACACACACATTCACGCAGTATCCGCGCGGTCTGGCTCCTCCCCCTCCTGTGGCAGCTGGGCCAAGGGTACTCTCCGGGGGTCCAGACTCATGTGCAACTACGCCATCGCTCAGCTGTGACGCAATCGCAAGGGTTCAACGAGGAGGCCCGGACTGCTATCTTGCAACACAAATTGACCCTGTTTATAGTCATTCAAGATGAGTTTTCCATATTTACACATAAAGATGAAACACGGTCAGTTTTTGGTATTAGCTGTTATATCGATTCTTAAATATGGTGACAGACATGCCTATAAAACAAATTTACCAAACAAATTGCTGCTCCCTAGCTTCATTTTGGGCAACCTTCACCCAAAAGAGATTGAATATTGTTGTGATGTATCAAGTAAACGTCATAATCAGCTTGTTTCGACTTATTCATTTGAAAAGTATGTGAGCGCATCAGAGCCAATCGAAACCCAGAAACCCAGAATTCTCACTATAAGGTTGTCATTCTCATTTTGAATAGAAAAAAAAGAATTCTGAGAATAATTTGCGAATGTTGAATAAACTCAGGCCTTTGACTTCAAAGAGATCATTCTAAGAATTCTGACTTCTCAGAATTGGTGTTTTTAAATCAGAGTTCTCTGACTTTAAAGTGATAACTCAGAGAATTCTGATTATTTGTATAAATCTGGCTGCATTATAAAGTCAAAATTTTGAGAATAAAGTGAGATTTCTCACTTTGAAGTCTTTATTATCAGAATCCTCATTTTTTGTTCTGACTTTAAGTGAAGATACTGACAATTCTGAATATTCTCAGAATTCTGGCTGTATTAAGGTCTGAATAAAGTCAGAATTCTGAAAATGAAGCGAGAATTCTGGGAAGATAAGAGTTCTCATTTAAAAGACAGAATTCTCACTTTATCATCGGAATTCAGACTGCATTTTTTTCTGAATTCTGTCTTCATTATAAAGTCAGAATAAAGTCCTGATAATAAAGTGAGTATTCTGAGAATAAAGTGACAGTTCTCACTTTTGAGAACAATTGTCTATTTTCTGAATTGTTATTTTTACATTAGTTCTGACAAAATAGATGATTCTAAGAATACTGACTATTCTCAGAATTCTGACTATTACAGTCAGAATAATACCAGTTCTGAAAATGAAGTGAGAATTAAGAGAATTGAGAACTCTTACTTCAAATATGAAATGATCACGTTATTCTCAGATTTCATGAAATTAGATTTCCTTCAAAAAACCTTATGTGCTCTCCGAAGTGCCTTTATGTATCACAAGGGGTACACGTTCCAGCAGTTGAGAACCATTGCTTTCGATGTGCGTGATTTTACCTTGAGTCAAAGCTAGGATCCGTGTACATGGGAGGTGAGCACAGGGGATCCTCTCCAGAACTGTTTGGGAGCACGGGGAGTCCTTTCGTTCCCCCTCCTGGACCGCCATCTGTTGAGTAGATTGATTAAGACAACGTGACTTACAATGATCATTTTCAGACTAAATTTGGGCCTCAATGGATAGGCTGAAGGCAACCCTGTCAACAACCTTTCCTTAACTAAATTCGGACGATAGCGAACGGGCCAGAACAAAATCGGATTTTCAATGAGTATTTTCGGACTAAATTTGCAACCCATTGGACGGGCTGAACATAACCCAATTCTCAACGAACTGAACTAAATTTGGACTATGTTGGATGAACCATAACACAACCTGATTTTCAATGAGTGTATGTGGCTTAAATTTGGACCAGAATGGATGGCTAAACACAACCCTATCAACAACTTTTTATGAACTTAATTTAGACAATATTGAATGGGCCATGACAAAACACGATTTTCAAAAAGTATTTTCTGATTAAATTTAGAACCCTCTAGATTGGCTAAACATAACCCAATTATCAGCGATCCGAGCTAAATTTGGACCACATTATATAGGCCATAACACAACCCAATTTTTAATGACTATTTTGGAATCAAATCTGGAAACACATTTGACAGGCAAAAACACAACCCAGTTGTAAAACAACTATTTTTTAACTAAATTTGGACCGGTTTGATTGGCTACACACAAACCAAATCTCAACGACTATTTCTGGACTAAAATTGGATAAGACTGGACGGACCATAACACAAGCCAGTTTCATCACCTAAGACGAAACTCATTCACCCTGACCACGGATTTAAACCCTGGTCCCCCTGTGTCCTCGCCAAAGTCAGTGGGCTTACCAACTACCTTAATACATAGCTTGACTACATTTGGACCACATCGGATGGACTACAACAGCAGGTTTTCCTCCACTTAATTTGCACCATATTGGATGAGGTATAACGCGACCCATTTGTCAACATGTAAAACGGACAAACCAGATTTTATCCCAACATCCAGAAGATGGATGGTACTGCCCGAGACAGTACTTCCATATGTGTGAAATTCTAAATGAGGGCTTTGCTGCCTGGTGCTCAGGGGTATCATATTGATCAGAACGTTTGTATGCCACAGACAGAGCGAGTGCTGCAGACTGCAGACACGTCGGCCATATGCCGTCAGGGGCTAGTTACAAAGGCTGTCGGCTCAGTAATCCCCTCAGCCATCCCCGGTTTAAGAGGCTATTTTTTGCTGGCTCTTAGTCTGCAGTGCTGGCTTAATACAAAGTAGTTTCCCGCTCTAGATATGTCATTTTTATTGATATCATTCTTAGATTCCCGTAGAAGGAAGTGCCTTGTTGAAAGGGCAGACACATCTAATGAAATGACTCAAATGTGATGCCACGAACATACCTTCTCCATCCAAGAGAAAGCAGGTGAGCAGGTGGGGACACGTCTCCTCCAGGACAGAGCAGAAAGAGCAGAACGCAGCGGGCCCTTTAGAAGACAAACGGTCCAAGAAGATCTCGGTGCGTCTCTTGCTGGATTCCTGCCCCAGGATTTCCTTGTACTCCCCAAGCGAGAACACCTTGTCGTAGACCAAGTAGGGTAGCACGGCGTTGACGTCCAGCTCGCTCAGGAGCTTCTGCCTGTGCTGCTTGAGGATCTTAGCGGCCCAGCTCTTCTTCTGCTTGGTGCACGGCCTCCGGGCGGACCTCTGCTGCTGCTGTTGCTGCTGATGATACTGCCGCTTGTGCTTCCTCACAAACCACTTCTTCTTCCCGCTGCCAAACATCTTCAAGTTGAGCAGGCCCTCCAACACTTCCTCCACAGCCCTGTCAGCGCACTTCCCAATGGAAGGAAGGTGCATATTTCATGCCGGAGAAGCCACCATGCCAACCTGCTTTGCACAAGCACACTTTGTGTTTGTTGTTGTTGTTGTCCGAGCGGGGATGAGACAATCTGGACAGTAGCTGACTTCTAGCTGGGTACTTAGCAAGACTAAGAAGATTATCAGACTCTTAAATACACCGATGCAAACGGCTAACGCGCTAGGCAGACACAGGCAACGTAATTCACAATCCCCAGACCTGACTTTGTTATTGATGACAATGTAGCTCAACATATTTCCTCCACGAAACATTATTTTTATTGCTGCTCAAATAGGCTAAATGAGTACTTGTTTTAATGTAACAATAAGCTTTATTTTTGTTTCCAGCTTTCTCTACGTGCATCGTTAAATATGCATGAACCATGTTTATTCAAACCTAAAATCCATTCAAATTCTGAATACTTAGACATTAAATTCATGGTATAGGGCTAATGTTTTGTAAAGGGAGAAAAACCCCTGCCTTAGGGCCGAATTTACTATTTTTGTAATATCAAATGATAATCATAAATGCACCAAAATCATAGCGCTTGTCATACCTGATTATGTGTTTTAATCTTCATTGCAGCAGTACGACTTTAGTATTTGTCTTGCTCGTTACGTTTTCTTTTTCACCTGTTCCTTGTGTCAACTATCAATCTTGTTCCAGCCACTCATGTCTTGTCCAGGTCCAGCTTGTTGTCTTGCCCGTTTACTTGTATTTACTTACCTTGTCAGCCTGTTTCGGTTCATAGTTGCTGTTTTGTGTTATGATGTTACTTTCTGTTGTGTATTGCTTCCCTGTGTTTTGTTTTTGTATCTCTGAACCTTGTTTTCTGCACTTCATTAACTTAGCATCTACTATTTTGCCAGAGCGTTCTCATTTAACAGTATGTGAGTGACGATAGTATATGAATGAATTGGGGGGAAAAAATGGCAAATTGCCTCAAATGGTCATCACAGAAAGCGTTAAAATATGTCATTGTAAGCACCACTTTAGTGTGTATGTTTTTGAAGGAAGAAAATGCACCCTTGCCTCTGGCTCCCAATTATTAGCGTGAATGTGACCCAAGTTAAGATGTGATTACAATGTTTTCTCTTACAGTGATGCATCAAGGCTGAGTCAGGAGCAAAAATGAGGAGACTGAAGAAGGACACCTAAAGGGCAGCTTAATGTGTTGTATTGAAAATCTATAGAAAAAGGTAATGCAGCATAAAGTGGAATGTCCTTGTGAAGCACCTTAGATAAGGCAGCTCACGCTTTACCAGGAGAGGGTGCCATTTGATCACTGAGGATCAATACAGGACCTTCAAAGTTCAGGGACAATAAGTCAAGTTAAAGGGACAATGTGTAATATTTAGAAAGTTATTACCATAATTCTCCAAATAAAAGATGCACGTTTTTCCCCAAAAATTAAGGCTACAAGTATAGGTGCGTCCCTTAAATGGACACTTAAAAATTGGGTTTTTTTTTTTTTTTTTGACAGTCAGTCACATAAGCCAAGTTTTGACGCATTTTTATTTCAGCCGTGTTTTTACTTAAACTGTTTATAGAAATGGGACAAGCTAGAGGGGGGGGGGGGGGGGGGGCGTCACTTGCCTGTTGCAGCTAACAACAGCTCGAGTTAGCTGAGGATTTAATGGAATTATTTTCAATAAAAGAAGTGGGCAGACTGAACCTATGTCTGAGTCATCCTTGTTCACACACAGGAATATTACTAAAATCGAGAGGAAAAAAATGACGATGTCTCGAGCTGACTCAATCAGGAGTGCACCCGGTTAGAGAACACGGAAAGGGAATCCATTTGACTTGTTTTTTAATGCGCTCTTTTGGCATATACACATGATCATGAACTGGGTCATAAACGGATGCTGCTCAACTTCCGATATTTATGGAAGATTGACATGAACCGCATCGTGATCCATATTAAAACATAAAATAACCTAAGGCTTTTTAAAAGCTGGATCAATTGATACACTGATTACTTTTGTGACTCAACTGCAATAAAGAGCACACTTTGCTTCTCTAAGAGGTGAAATCTGACTCAAATCACAACTTTCCCTTCATCCATATCCCTGATAACATTCAACATTGTACAAGAAGTGACTACACGGAAGAAAGTCTGTTAAATTGATAATATCTACAAATGAGGCCACCTTGACAATCTTGTAATTGCGAAACGTTTTATGAAGTGCAAATAACATAGGATTTTCCTTTTCTTGAACCGCCAACTTAGATAAGAAATAATTCCCACCCACCACAAATATCCTTTCAATTGAACCATCATTACAAATCACTTACAGAATAACAAGTTACACTTTCATGGACCATTGATTTTAAACACTGATCACGATAAAAGAATTCAGGAGCAAGTCTAACGTGAAAAGGGCAGCGTGTCATGATCACAGCCATAGTATACTTCAAAAGATTCAATAACTCTGATTTATTTTAAAAATTCTCATAGTGATGCATGAACAAAGCTTGATCCCTCTTGTTCATTTGCTGACAGGCTTTCTCCACATTCTTGGTCAGTCCTGGCGGTCCACAGCTGAATACACCAATTTTTGACACCTGCAAGAAATCACACTTATTCGCACGTATTCAAGCGTGACTATAAAATGGCTTCGCTCCTGCGCTCCTGGTGGGCGTAGCGAGGCCGGCTCAAAAAGGACTGACCTTTGGATGAACCTCCTGCAGCGAGCTGAAAAAGGACACGAAGGGTGGCCTGCCAAAATGGGTGACGGACCTCAGGCCGGTGAACAGGCTGCGGCTCCACACTTTCTGGAAGTGACGCTCGCACACGTACTGTTCACACAAAGAAAACAAGAAATCCGACCATAGTATCCTGTTCAACTGAGTATTCGGCTGCAAGAATGATGAAATCTGGTGCACATTGTAACTGAAGAGACCTGTTCTGAGGATTTATTGCAGCACTTGCAATGTGTGGTGTGCGATAAAGATACGAGAGGTGTGCCAAAACAATGGAATAAAAAAAGACACAACATTTTCATTTACTACAATTTATAATCAATATAAAATGTCCCCAAATCAATTTTATGCATAAAACAACAACAAAACAAAGAAACGAAACAAATCCGCTAACTAAGGCTGCACAATTGATAGAATTTTGATGGCGATCACGATATTGGCTGCCAAGATTAATTAAGATGATCCTCGTTGAGACTAAAGTTTAAAAAGCCTGATTTAACCCTAATCCTACAGGTCAAATCAAGCACTTTGTCATCCTACCACCAGGGGGCAATGTTTCACTCATGTTTGCATGACAAAACTTTGCTTTTCTCACTCTAATATATTATTTACCAGTGTGAAATTGTGTTGAGATTCTCACCCGATTCGTAATATTTACAGTGCTAGCTATCAATTGAGACCCATTTTGAAAAAAATGAATAAATTTGGTTTGAAATGGCCGAAAATGACATTTTGGCGGCTAATTGATTCAAATTTAATGACTGCATTTTGACAGTTGCTGTTTATTTTTCTATAGTGTGAAACTGTAAATGAATGGTTAGCTCACCAGCATGGTGGTGCGCAGGTCAAACTTCTGAGCCACCTGCGTGATATAAGTGTGAACAGACACCAGCTCCAGCAAGTCCGTCTCTTCCACCTCTCTGATGATATCTGACACCCACTCAAACTGACGCTGCGTCCGTGTCACCCAGATGAAGTACACCTGAAAAACATGATGCGTACTGAAGGTGGCAGAAAGTCATTTAGTATCGGTGCAAATCCCAAAACTTAACTTTCAAGTAAGTCTCCTGATTAAAGATGGGATGAAACCACGAGTCAATTGAGCTATCATTACGATACTGTACAAATCTAAATCGATATTGATCTATCAATCTAAAAAAGCTGACATATATCAAGCAGCATGATGTGGTAAAATTACATTGAGATTTTACTTAATTACAATAAATTGGCCATCAAGGCACCTTGGTTTACAAGACCTTATCAAATAATAACCAAGGCTTCCTTCGTCCTTTCTAGTGGTTGCTATATCAAATGAATCAAAATAAAGAATAGACTAGCAGTTGGACCACAACATAAATTTTTTTTTAATCATTTTTTGTTGAAAATCGATTTGACCATAGACCCGATAATGGTAGAATCGTGAGACAATCAAACATTTCCCCTCATAGAGTATAATGCAGTCATTCAGAATTGTTTGTAGCTTGTGCATTTTGAAATCTGCGGTCCTTTACATTTCAATGTCAATTTGTATTTGATTATTTATTCAGCCCTACCATGAGTCTTATCAGTGTCCTCAAGTTTGTAACTTCCGTCTGACCATATCAAGTCACATGACTCGAGTCCGACACCTCTTGTGCGTAATCATGTCCACAAAAAACTAGTAAACAATGAAAGCGAGGCCTACCTTTTGACACTGAATTTTTGACTTGATGGAGGACTTGAAGACCAGATCCTTGAGGATGGAAGCAAATGGCGTGACGCCGATGCCGCCCCCCACCAAAACAGAGACCTCAAAGTCCGTCCATTCCTGGTGTCCCTCTCCGAACGGGCCGTCCAGATACAGCTTAAAAAGCAGGACACAAGTGCTCATGATTACATTGACGTACGATCTTGATATATCAAGTATTTTTTTTTTTTTTTTTAATTACACTCAAGTTGATGAAAATAATGATGTGGGGATTTTGCTGCATGATTTTTTTTCCACAAACACAATATCAGTCAGAATGGCATTTTTAGATGAAATTTTTGATGAAAATAAAATATATTTTGATCACAATTGCACTAATGAAACGTACTCTGACTCGGGCTAAAAATACAGAACTCCTTCCTTCTTAGATAAAAGCACAGATATTTGCTTTGTTGTGGACGTGTCAGTGAGTGATTGCTAACGGTAAACCCTTTCCTCTAAGTCTAGCTTGTAAAAGGAAGTTTACTGTACATGAGATGCCGGTAGTAAGAAATCCATTCTTCCCATCAATGCACAATCTTATTACCAACCTTTTTGAAACTGAAATCTACTTCTTGGCCTCTGATTCATTCAAAGGATAATCAGCTTGATACACACTTTTGAAATGAACTTGAATTATGTTGTCATAAAAACTGAATTATATTCAATTTTGTGAAGATTAATATTGGTGAT
This sequence comes from Hippichthys cyanospilos, assembly GCF_059441005.1. Taxonomy (NCBI): domain Eukaryota; kingdom Metazoa; phylum Chordata; class Actinopteri; order Syngnathiformes; family Syngnathidae; genus Hippichthys; species Hippichthys cyanospilos. The sequence goes on from NC_142374.1 coordinate 15,371,235, forward strand.
TTCACAATACAGTATTTATCAATGATTAATCTAACAAGCTATCAAACATATGCATGAAAGGGAAAAACCTTTTGATCAGTTCAATGATATATTCTTAATCTTATCAAGACATCTTAGTGAACTCTTTGCTTTTGACTTCATGAGGCAGTTTAAGGAAGGTACTTTGCTGTTTTAAAGAAAATACATAAAGGTGTGAAGGAAAAAGTAACTCATGTTCAGCCATCCCGTTATGTAACAGAATAACAGTCAAGAGAAAAATGTAAAATAATAGTGTATGCTATTTTGGTTTATTGTGTCACCATAATGATCATTTTTGAAAATGTATCTTCGATAGCCGTCAATGGCAGTGAATGAGTTAAGAGCAAAATTCAAAGTTAAGAAAAAGAGGCACTGATGTCTCCTACCTTTGGATAAGCTCCGAGCTCAATCAAACTTTCTTCACTGTAGAGCTCTCTGAGCTGGCTGGTCCAGGGCCCCACAGCCCTGATGTGCAGGCTAAGGGTCTCCTCGTGAGGGGCTGAAGTCAGCGTGAACGGGTGGTACTCATCCGTGCCCAACATCAAGCATGCAATGCGGACCCACTGGCCGGAACGATACACAAAGCCTTGCGGTCGCTTGAACTCCAGATGAGTTACACCTGCAGGGAGTGCAAGCGTTTAGTTAAGACAAAAAGAATTAACTCATTCAATCGTACAGACATATTTTTACATTTTTTTAAGATTCCAGATATTCAGTCCCAGATACTTATTAGCATAATATTTTTCTTACATTATTTTTTAAGTGTTTGGGTGAAGAAAGGTCTAAAAAAGGTGAGGACTAAATGAATCAGGCACTAAAGTAATCCAATAGTTTAGTTGAAAAGTAATTACGGTAATTGGTTACTTTACGTTACTTTAGGTAATTAACTTATCAATTTCTTTAGGCAGTAATGTATTAAAGTAATAGAATATTTTATGTCCTTAGGTGCTAAAATATTTGATTACCTTAGTACTTCAAGTAATATATTGCGTTCAACACTTTAACAGGTAACTGTTTCCTTCAGAACTTTAGTCTAGAGTACTTGCAGTACTAGAACTGGAAAAAAGTACTTTGAATTGGATGTCTGGACTCTTAAAAAAAAACAAACACATAAAAATATGTTTTTGCGTTGGAATGAGTTAATGGTGCAATTCAGTAAGCATAAGCCAACTAAGCATCTGCTTTAGGGGCAATCACCACCAGGGAGGCAATTAACAGTCAACAGAGTATTAGTAGCTATTGTTTTCCGGGGGTGGGGAGCAGATTGAGAAATCCTTCAAGGGGAAGTTCAACATTGGTACTCAATATTCTCAGTGGCAGAAATAATTACCCCAAAATTCAATTTTGAGCGGGCCAGGACTGAGTTCAATTGAAGCTATTTTCTATCCGAGGAATAACAAACCGACTGAAGATTACCTGAAGGCAGGAGCTCTGCTCTAATGACGGGAATCTCCACCTTCTTCCTGCTCAGGCTGATAAGTTTGTCGAGCAGGAAGAGCAGTGCGGGTGGGATGAGGAAAATGTAGAAACGTGGTTCTTGAAGCAGACCAAAACTGCCATGAATGACTGTCTAGTGGAAGCAAACGTGCCAGAATCACAACAAAGCACACTCAAATGTTTGGCGGCTTGAAAAACCTCCCTACAGGTACAGGAGGATATTTTGTGGATGTGTCAGGTAGGGAAAAGCACTTACCAAAACATACACGACAACGTAAAGGTTATGAGTGATCCAGAAGCCTCGGAAACTGATGCGGCGAAAATAACGAGAGGCAAAAACGTAAATGAATGCCAAAGTGAAAAGAAGCAGTACGCCGGTGATCCCTGAGAACAACACAAATAAAGTATGGAGATATAGTATAACCAGAAAAAACATGTGACATCCGAGTCCACCACAATTCAGTACCTGGAACAGTTTGAAAAAACCACCAAGACCACTTGAGAGGGAGTTCTGACCTGTAATGGGGAAGGGAAAAAAAGATGAACGAAAAGCAGTTTCCTTATAAGTGTTTGAATGGTCAAATTGATAACATGAAATGAACACACTATTAACTCAAGGTTACACATGAAACAAAAAAGTATAAAACATTACCCATTATTAGTCAAAACCTTCGGGAACAAACAAGCCAGGATGTTGAGGTTACTGATAGAGAAGATGTAGATGTTGACCACGTGACCCAAGCTGTGAACAACTACAAAAATATTTTTGTAAATAAGCAGATTTAGTACCTTACCTAAATATACAAGTAATTTTCATAACATTGTATCAATAAAAACATAGCCCACTGAAATTTTGAAAATTTGAACTACTGGTGTTTTTTTTAATAATTTAAAAATAATGTTAAAATGTTCATAAGGAAAACAAAGCAATATTTTTCAAACATTTAATGTGAACTGTCTTTACCGTTATGTATCCCAAATGAAATTGTTTGATTTCCTAATATGCTGATTCACACAACAGCAGGCAGCAAAATAAATTGCATTATTTATGACATATTTATAATTTCATAAAAGTGCCCGAACTATTACAGTACATGTCTTTAGTGTTATTATCATTGAATAAGACATCATCGATACCTGTGGTTAAAGTCAAAATCTGGCAGAGGTTCTACTATCTGGACCTGGTTTTCCCATCTCTGACCCTTGTGCAGTATTTTGGGCAACTTGTTTGATCTTTACATCAAAGGCATTTTACATCAAGAAAAAGCATTGAAAAAAGACAACAGGGAGCTGAAATTTCACCCAGGTGGTGACAACGTGCCTAAGTTCAACATGGCACGACCACTGTTAAAATGATGTGGAAGAAACTGACCCAAAAAATGATCAAAATACTACACAAAGGTCAAAGGGCAATAAACATAAATTGCCGAAATAGATAGTTGCTATGAAGCAGTTTGTCTTGACTGTTATGTACTTTTGTCTGTATCGTTATGCAGGAAGTGACTTTAACCATTAATGTTCACACAATATGAACATGACCTATGAACTATACGCACAAAAAGTTAGATATAGTCCGCTTTTGTGTGAAATTTTGTGATGAAGCGGAAAAGCATTATAAATGGAATATTCTCAACTTTTTGTGAGAAAGGTTAATCATATACAACCTGTGAGAACGACGGCAGTCATGGCCATGGAACGATGAAGGTCGATGGCGGCGTCAAAGGGGATGTATCTGTTGAGGAAGGTTTCTCTGCACATTGTGATGAGATTGCGGCACACTGTGAGGAGCATGTAGGGGAACAGGAATGAAATGGCGGCCGCTGAGCCACGGGACACCACCACGCCCACTACCGAAGTCTCAGGCATGCCAGTTGACGTGGCCTGCAAACTGTAGTCTGAGGAGGACATTTGAGTCGAATCAGACCTCGCCATGCATCAGCAGCACAGAATGACCAATTCATCCTCACAGTAACATCTCTCGAGCGCCACGCCTGCTGTTATGCCGTAAAACACGATGAAGCAGACAATATGCCGACGATAGTTCTCGACGAATCGTTTGAACTGTTGGACCTTCTGCTGCAAGGGGCTTCTTATGTAGTAGTCATGCTTGGGCTTCACGTACACGTTGGGAGTGTTTAGGTCAAACCTGCATTGAATCACATGTATTATTGAAACTTTTTTTTTTGGGATCAACTTAAACATACAACACCTATCAAAAATAAATGTTCTCTACCGCTGAGCTATAACTTATTGTCAAAATGAGTTGAGCTCACTGCCATCATAAATTCATTTTAAAAAAAAAATCAAGTGAATGACAGCTTGAAACACAATTTTTTTTTCCAGTCACTCATATCTCAGGGCACCAATTCTAAATGGTTACCAATAAGTAAATGTAACTCACCTTTTCCGCCTGCGGAGATCCAGTCCATCTGTTTTGTCACTGCTGTAATCAATAATAAAGATCATGTGATGAAAATGAATCATACACTTTAGGCATAATGCAATATGCAAGGTCTTACCTGGGGTTATGCACAATGGACAAGCTCCACTTAGAATATTTTCGGCATTCCTATTACTTACCTTCTCTCAGGGCGGATAAAAGAAACCCTCTGGTCTCGATCAAACAATTTATTTTCTCGATTGTCCACCCCTGCATTGACGACACAGTTGATGAATGGATTGATGGAGGAAAAAGACAAGCGCCGTCTTTTTTTTAACCTTTAACATTGAGCTGGGCAAACTGTAGCTCCTTTTCATGGTCTCGCAGGAGGAAATGGAAGTCCTCCCAAGTGATATTGTCTTTCTGATCATACCCAGCTGCCTGCATCATGGCTTTGATGGCGTCGTCTGTCTGACACTTTGACAATGCGCCGTTGGAGATTTCAATTAAGGACCTGAAGTGAATTGAAAGGCCAACAGCAAATTATTACATGAAGAGAACCGCTTTTGAAAATGTTAATAAAATAGTAACCTGAGCATCCTGGCGAAGTCTTCTTTTGATAAATAACCAGTTCCGCTAATGTCATTCATGGAGAACATCAGCTTGGACTTTTCCTCAGGGGTTCCTGAGCAAATATACATTGGGATTTTCACTCAGAGCCTGTTTACTATACCAAATTAAAAGTGCTATTCTTAATGTGAGCATATTTGTGGAGTTTAAAATTACACTGCATTATGTTGATAGCGTTTCCGGTCATTTGCAATATTCTAGCTACCATAATCATATATTAGGATGACAAACATTGTCACTGGTGGGCATAAACCTGGGTCCATACATGATCAAGTATTTTTTCACATATCAATACTGACAGTATGTCCTCATGTCAGCTGTTCTTTTTATGCATTATTATTTATTAATAATTAATATAATAATTAACTGTCTGAAGTGTCATTGTATTAACTCACTTTGTGGAACTCGAGCATTATGTCACCTCTAAATTGAAGGCCTGTATGTTTTTTAGACAATAAGTGCAAATAGATTATTTATATGTGAATAATATACAGTTTTGTTAAAATGGTTCACTGTAATGCTTTGACGCAGAAGGAACTGAATAACCATAAAGGTAGGTGCACGCAAATTTATTTATACCTGCTGCACTTATTAATCAGCTAATTGTTTAGTGAATATAATGATTCTAGCGTTCATGACTTTTGATGAAGAATTTGGGCAGATAACATAAGAACAGGCATTTAATCATATTTTTTTGTTTTTGTGGTTGTGTTGATATTGGTGGACTACAATATAATACATATAATGTACGAGCTATAAGATGACCTTGAACGATATAGCTGTCAGGAGCTCATGCAAGATGTTTTTCTTTGTTTGTTTCTGGAAAGTAGAGCTTTTGAAGTGATATATTTGTGTGATGAGGCTTATTATCTTTGTAAGCGTTTTTAACTGATCCTGTGAAACCATACAATATTCTGTTAACTGGTATTGTTTTTGTATCCCTTGCTTTACCATTCATAAATATGACAATGACATCAAGAAACTCCTGGAAGGAGAGGTAGCCGTTGCCGTCTTTATCAGCCAATGTGAACATGGAGTTCACAAATAAGGAGTCAGGCTTGAGGCCCAGCGCATCAGCAAACTCTGAAGCAGTCAACTCGCACTGCAGAACCTCTTTGGTTTTCCGACAAGAAACGCCGCTCATGTCCCCAGCATCGCTCTTCTCTATTTCCAAAACCTGAGCCGGTGAAGAGCTGCATCATTATGCCTTATACATACAATTCGTATATAGCTACCGAGCTAGCTATCTAGCGTACCTTGGCGAAAGCGTGTCGGATGAATGTTTCCACAATCTGCGCCCTTTGCTCTCCTGTTAACGCCTCCTTCAGAAGCTCCTTCTCACTCATCTCTCTCAATCTAACCTCACACCTCCTGTCAGTCACCTCTGGGTGCAGACTCATGAGGAATGCAGCTCGTTTGCTCTCATCATCAAAAAAAAGCACCTGGAATAGCAAAGGGACGCAGAAGGAATAATTGGAGGAGAATATTCAGATTTTACAGTGAAACCTTTCAAGAGCATATCAATCCTTGCTGATTCCAGCTACTAACCAGGTCATATTCTTTTGGCACTTTGAGCAAAAGAGCTTTCTGATGGCGATCGTTGGAGAGAAGCACATCAAGGCAATGCTGTTTGTTCAGATTCAAACAGCGAAGCACAGCTCCAGATCTGTCCCGTATCTGCAGCTTCCTCTCCTCTACGACCTCGACACTGATGGCGTGCAGAGGCTTTTTGTGGTTCTGCCACTCAAAGGCTAAAGACAGAGAGAAAAAAGGCTGAAAAACAACCTCACGGGCTATTTAAATACTGTAACTTTAACTTGACTTGACTAGTTGGCAACATGATGCCAACCCGAGTCTCCAAAACATCTTCTGGAGGCTTTTAGAGGCATTTTTGAAAATCCCCAGAAAATCTTGGCAACATCACAGGGGCCAATCCTGTTTGTGACTGGGAAAACATCAACCAGATGTCTTCTGTAGGTATTAGATGGAGTCGTCGCAGAGATGCCGTGGAGAATTCTGTACAATGTCACAATGACACCTACGCAACAATACTTGATCCACTAGACCACATGATTAGCCCCGAACGGCCTGATATGCACAGAAATGTGTCAACTTTCGGGTGATGCCGTAAACACAACCAATTTTTTGTCTCCTGATTCATTCAATCAGTTGTGTCATAGTCTCTGCAAGTGAAAGCCTAGTAAAACGGATCTTTAGCATTTCGAGCCATCAATAGCAGTGAATAAGATACTATTCTTACCAGTAAATCCTGAGATTGTTGTCTCTGTTCTTCCAGTGGTGTTGCCTCTTTTATGGGACTTTCTGTAGCGGTATTTGCGGTGATACGCTACTGTACAGGCCACTATGTAACTCACTGTTGAGGGCATTTTGATGATAAATAACGATACAGTGCAGAAATAGGCAAAGGTATGATACTTACCAACAGGAAAGAGGAACAGAATGATAATACATATCCCAAAGCCAACTTTGCTCCCATCAAAATAATTGAGTTTGGTGGCATTAGTGCAGGGATGAAGCATTGATGCTTTTAGCTGAGTGGGTTGAGGACAAGGATCACCTAAGGCCAAAAGTGAGATCATTTTCATATTTTCAGTCATGGAGTATCCTAATCACGTTGTAGTTTGTGGTTAAAATTATAGTTTACCACTCTTCCAGAAGAACACACTGCTTTGAAGGTCCGAATCCTCTGCGTTCATGACTGCAACAAGAACGTCGTGAAAAGTGATGTTGCGGATCCTTTGAATGTCGTCATCTGAGAACAAGCTGTGACAATAAAACATAGGATAAATAATCATGATGACAAACAGCATCATTTCAGCATGGGGATCACAATGGGAGGAACTCACCCATTCTGTTTGTTCTCAAACCAGAAGCGATCGCCGTTTCTTATGCGTTCAAACTGGTCCATGATGATAGCGGAGAAAACCGGACCCGGACCACCCATTGCCTCAAGCAGTCCACCAGGGAAGAGCTCCAGTTTGGTGATGTCTCCATCATAGAGTTGTGCAACTTCTCGTAGCAACTATTCAAACAAATCTACCTGTTACGCAAATGCTTGCTGCCCATATTGGATCGGTTGTTGAACGTTCTGGATTTTACCTGCGGGTTGGTCTTTTTTATCTGAGGATTCATGTCTTCAAATGTCTTTATAGGAGACAAATCCAGCGCTTGTCTGACCTCCGTGTAACTACGAAGGCCGAAATCTCGTCCTCTCTGGACAGTCAGTGCCACCAGATCTGTGCGAGTGAACTTAAGAGGTCCGTACATGAAGTCTGTCAGGGGTTAAATCAAAGTATTCAATAATGTGTCATTTCATTTGTGCTCATGACACATGCGGTTTCAGGGGGAATCACCTCTTAAGTCCTCCACAACAATGTGGTCGACTTCCTCTGCAACCTGAGAGGCCATGCCCATGAGGAGGTCATCCACATCTTGGCTTGTGTTCACATTCATCTCCTTGTTGACAAGAAGACAAAAGCATAAAAATAAAGCGGACGCTCCTCTAACAGCCTTTTGCATAATAGATAATATCCATCCATCCATTTTCGAAAGACGCTTAACCTCACAAGGGTTGCAAGCTTGCTGGTGCCTATCCCAGCCGACTTCAGGCAGTCAGCGGGGACAAATAGATAATACTGTTAATTTTTATTTTTGATGTACTTAAACATTACAGTACTGTAGTACTTTATGTGAGATACTGCTCAGCGTTTTTAATACAATGCTGCCTTGAGATATGATATTTGTTCTCTGGCAACACACACGACTCAAGTCCCCACATCGCATATCATATTGTTTGTCTACAAGTGTTGCAGCACCATCGGTGCATTGCAAAAACATTATACAAAGTTGCATTTGTATTTGTGCATTTGTCATTATGTTAGATCACGATTATGTATTTCATTTATGTGGTTATTTAAAAAATACACAATGTACCATTCTTTTTTTATGCTTAATAATAAGCTTTAACTTTACAGTAGTGTAGTGCTCAATGCATCATACCGAAAAGTTTTAAATACAGTGGTACCCTGAGATATGATTTGACAGCTTCTTTATTGAAGATTTTCTCACTGTGCAAAACTGCAGCTGTTTTGCAAAAATGAGCTGTCTTTACTGCTTCAATACAAAAAATTTTCGTCTTATTCCAACGGGTTGCATCTTGAAAAATCTTGAGTTGGGCCACTTATTGTCAAGGCAACACTGTATATGGTAAAAAAAAAAAAAAAATAAATTGAACTGAGTGTCATACGTACCTGACGTTTCCAAAAGCTGTTACAAAGTCGCAAAGCTGGCGATAAACTGCCATCAGTGTTGACGATTTTTCGAAAATGGCAGGTTCTGTTTCTGTATAAAATAAAGCAGCCATTGCACATATCTTGAGAGAAGTAACGGGCAACAATTTGCACGTCTGCTGCTCGTTACATGTATTCCTATGTGTCAAGAACATGTACGGTATGTTCGTTTTCATAGTCTCCATGTGTTTCTGAGTGATTAACACTCCGACCTCTGAAAGTAGTCTGTAAAAAACAAATTACCTCATATAAACACCAGGTGGAGCCATAGTGATCCCTAATCTCATCGCAGCAGCCTGAAACTCAGGGGAGATTGCCGGATCAACAAACCTCTGATATCCTGCCCAGGTAAAACAGGATGTTACGCTAAAAAAAACTATTCATACTGAAATAAGCGTCATTAGTGATGCTTTAATAATCTTTTATTATTATTATTATTTGAATGTTACCTGGATAAGGCGGAAGAGTTCTGTCTTCCAGGTATGATGGCAGCCATTCGTAAAGGGCAATATTCTGTTGTTATAAAAATAAAACATTATTGGATGTAATAATATGACTGGAAACACAAATATACAGCCACCTAAGATTTGTAGGGTGCAACTATTTTTTATATTAACATCTCAAAAAGGAGGATTACTGTACATCAAGACTTTTCCTCTACCTGGAATGTCGCCACGACTGTCTTTCTGGCATTTTGAAATAACTCCTCGTCTGACCACTGTAGGTGTTCCTCATGCAGTTTAGAAGCTAAATAGTTGTGGTAACGAAACCAGACGATGCCTTCTGCTGCTGTGAAGACATTTTCGTTGCCCCAAGAATTTCCCAACTCTGGAGAAAGAAGATGGAGTTCTCCAGATTATTCCAATAGATTTACAACTTTACCAATAAACACAGAGAAGAAAAATGACCCCAAATACAGCTTGGTAATGATGTCACAGTAGAAAAAGTTAAAAATATAAAAGTGGGAACTTTAATACATGCATCTTACCATAGAGGCCCTGAGGTCCATGATCACCTGTTGTGGGGTCAGCAGCGCTCCATATGACACTGCGAGCACTCGCTCGTCTTGGCATGTTCAATTCCAAGCCGGCGGCTAGCAGCCCACCAGAAAAGCTTCTAAGGGAGTCTGACCAGGAAGTGGAAGGCCCATAAATGGAGCTGCCATCGATCCATGCTGTGACCATGTTGACCTTCCCAAAAAAAAAAAAAAAAAAAATATATATATATATATATATATATATATATATATATATATATATATATATATATATATATATATGTGTTGGAGCCAAAAAGCCTTTTGTGTATTCTAATTTGTTTATATTAAGAAAGTTAAACAAATTGTCTGAAGACATGCCAATCTATGGTGGGTGGAACCATGGTTGCCATGGTTACATAAATACGTGCCAGTTGGTGATTGCACGCAGGTGCGACAGGGCAAGGGGCAAACAGTTTTCGACCGTGCGAACGTGCGAACGTGCGAACGTGAGTGGTCTTTAAGTTTGGTTTGTAACCCGAATTATTGTTTTATCACGATATTGAACGAAAAGGAATGTGGACGAAATAAACGGATTGGCATATCCAACGCAACGCAAAGAGACTATTGAAATTATTTGATTGACGCACGCGTCAAAACAAAACTTACCCAGTTGCCCTGCTGTCCAGCCTATAGGCAAAGGCTGTACAATGTCGAAAACTGTAGTCTTAGTTTGAGACGGACTACCAGTTTAAAGTATATTGGAAACCGAGAGGAAACGCAACGTGACGGCTGCTCGGTTTGGACGGCATCCGATCGTTGCATGAAAGGACAAATAAGTGCTGTTTCGCTGTGTTGTTGCGAAACTTGGACGGACCACAAGACTACGCCAGGGGACTTTGAGGATAAGAGGCACCGCGAACGTCAGGACCAGCAAGGCAGCCAGCCAGAACATCCACGGTGAGCGGACGGCCGCGCTGCCCAGCCACCTCGCATCGCATCGCATCACACGACCAGGACAACGGCCCGGTGCTTGAACTTTGCATTGGGGCACTTTTCCAAACTTGGACAGGTACACTGTGCACATAAAGGTATGTAGCGCGCTACCAGCTGGTTAACAATATATGGCCATTTAAAATACTGTGTGCACACATAGGGGACTTTGAGGATAAAAAAAAGGTGTCAATACGAGCGCTCTGGTAAAATCCAATGCATTGGTGGTTTTATGGTTTCATCTCCGTTACGTTTTACAAGGTCTTGATTGTAATGTGATGAATTTCTGTGGGGTTTGACTGAAATAACAAGGTACTGTTTTACATTTCACACTGCTGGTTGGGTTTTGTATTGCAAAAATGGATTCAGGTAGAGGTGTTGCTCATGTTATGCGCTCAAATGGTGATGCAATGCAAATAATGGAAACTTCAGAGGGTGAAAAACGGTCTAATGTGACCACCACAGGTCAAAGTGCTCGCAGTGAAATTTCACAGGTTAAATCTCAAGTTGGGTCACAGGTTGGCTCCAAACGCAAGGTGAAACTAACACCAAGGGCCTTAATGGAGAAAGTTGATTCATTGCAAAAGGAGAGAAATTCTAAATTAAAAAGGGCATCCAACATGCAGAAAACAATTGGAGAATTAATGGAAAATGGAGGATGCAAACAGGAGGTTCAAAGTGCACTTGTGAAATATCTTGACCTATGCAAAGGTGCCAGAGAGGCACAGTGTGCTCTTCTACCACTAATACCTCAAGAAGAACAATACAAACATGACATTTGGTTCAAGGCTAAAATGATCAATAATGATCAATTTATTGAGGAGGTCAATGATTGGACAAAAAGGACCCAAGCTGTGCAAAGTGGCGATGATGTGGAAAATGAAATCAATTCCAACGACAGCATCTCTAATGTTGAAAGCACAAAATCCACTAAAGGTCACACCTGGAGTGAAGCGAGTAGGTCCAGCACCTCTTCGTTTCGAGCTCGCAAGCAGGTAGAGGCAGACAGAGCTGCCCTTGTAATTCGTGCAGCAGCATTAAAGGAGAAGCATGCGCTTGAGGAGATGGAGGAAATGCTGCGAAAGAAAAAGGAAACATTGGAGCTGGAGGCAGAACTGGCTGCTGCCAATGCCAAAATATCAGTGCTACAATCTCCCACTCACCAAACCCTCTCACAAGCACCATCTGATGGAATGGACTCCTACTTTAGGAAAGGTGCAAGACCAAAAGAACCTTCGGTGGCACAACACACCCTAGCCAGAAAACATGAACCAGTCACACAACCTATCCAACCACAGCCACCCCGACAACAATCTGCACAATCCTATGTACAACAACAACCGCCTCCTATACAACAGCAGCAAGGACTCATTTCACAACCACCACAGCAGCAAACGTATATTCAAACAAAACAACCACCCCGACGTGTACAACCACCACCCTTTTCACAATCACACATGCCTATGAATGCAGCATGGGACATTGGCCATACTACCCACAGGAACCCCCCTGTGGAACAAAATGCTTCTCAATTCAATGACACTTCAACGGTGTGCAACTTGCTCCAAAAACAAAATGAAATCACAGCCATGCTAATGGAACAGCAAACCTCTCATTTACTGCCACCCAGGGAGATACCATGTTTTGATGGGGATCCTCTACAATATAGAACCTTTGTTAGAGCCTTTGTACATTGCGTTGAGAGAAACGCAAGCAACAAAGGGGATTGTCTGTACTATCTGGAGAGGTACACCAAGGGTCAGCCGAACGAGCTTGTACGGAGCTGTCAACACATGGCACCAGACAGAGGGTATGACATGGCAAAATATCTTCTTGACCAAAACTTTGGAGATGAATATAAAATTACAGCAGCATATATGGAGAAGGTTCACAACTGGCCGCTGCTGAAATCTGAGGATCCAAAATCCCTTCGAGCATATTCACTCTTCCTTCGTCAGTGTTGTAATGCCATGGAAACGGTACAGTATATGAGAGAACTTGACATGCCAGCCAACATGAAAGTCATCATTTCAAAGCTTCCATATAAGCTAAGAGAGATTTGGAGAGTCTCTGCATGCGGCATAATGGAAAGACACTACCGCAGACCCCAGTTCACAGACATCGTCACCTTTATAGAGCGCCAGGTAAAGATAATATCAGATCCAGTCTTTGGTGACATTCAGAATAACACACCGGGCACAGGGAAGCCAATGAACAAATTGAAGTCCCAAGGCAAACCCAGGTTTAAAGGAGACAGCTTTGCAACTACTATCGAAACCCCTCCGCCTGAAGAAGAACAAGCAAGATTTCCACCTAGTCCCAAGCCAAGTAATACTGCTCACAACACCGCCTCTTGTATATGCTGTTCTAAAGACCACACTCTGGATCAGTGTCCAACAATGGAGAAGAAGTCACACAGAGACAAACTTGCTTTTATAAAACAAAATGGAGTCTGTTTTGGCTGCCTTCGCAAAGGCCATTTAAGCAAATATTGTGCTGACCGTTTGATTTGCAAGGTGTGCAATAAAAAGCATCCCAGTATTCTTCATATTTACTTTGACCAAAAGCAGAGGTCAAGCAACGCAAGTCAGCCAAATAAGCCTTCAGTGAGCAACGCGCAGATCTCCTTGCAAACTTGTGGACAAACAGGGGCCGGTGACAGTAATGGCGTTTTGTCAATCCTACCTGTGCAGGTGAAGTCCAGCAAGGGACATAAAGTAATTAAAACCTATGCATTCCTCGATCCCGGCAGCACAGATACCTTTTGTTCAGAAGCCCTCATGAGGAAGTTGAATTTGAATGGAAGAAAAGCCAAAATCAGCCTTCTAACCATGGGCCCAAAGGCATCTGTATCCAGTTACATGTTGACCGATTTAGAAATCTCAAGCCTCACTGGAGAAGAGTTCTTTGACCTGCCCAAGGTCTACACTCAAAAGAAAATGCCTGTTACAACCAGTAACATCATTAAAGAAGAGGAGCTGGCTAAGTGGCCATATTTAAATGGGGTGGTTCTTCCACGCATTCAAGCTGATGTTGAGCTATTGATTGGTACCAATGCCTCTAAACTACTTGAACCGTGGGAAGTTGTGAACAGTCGTGGTAATGGGCCATATGCCATTAAGACCCTATTGGGGTGGGTTATTAATGGTCCCCTTTCCGGCTACAGTGAGCAGGCTGAGTGCGTTACTGTCAACAGGACCTCCATAACACATTTGGAGGAATTGCTGCACAATCAGTACAACCATGATTTTAATGAAACGACATCGGAGGACAAAGAGGAAATGTCACAGGATGATAAGAAGTTCATGAAAATCATGACTGATTCTTGTAAACTTCAAGATGGACATTACACCCTGGAACTCCCTTTCAGAAAAAAGGAAGTCTGTCTGCCAAACAATCGGTGTGTTGCTAGGCAACGCATATTTGGATTGAAGAGGAGGTTTGGGAGAGATAAGAAATTCCACAGAGATGCTGATGAAACTAAAGAATGGATTGAGAAAAAAACCCAGGCTCTCAACACCGACAACTACGGTCATGATTTGGCAAGTGTTCAGGCTTTGCAGCGCAAGCATGAGGGCTTTGAAAGAGACCTGGCACCCCTAGGTGACAATGTGAACTCTCTTGGGGAAACCGCACAACGTCTCATACAGTCCCACCCAGAAGCAGTGGATGACATTCAAGAGAAATGTACTGAGCTCAACTCTGCCTGGAGCAGCCTTGTTAGACGTGCTGATCAGCGCAAAGACAAGCTGGGAAATTCACATGACCTGCAGCGCTTTCTATCTGATTTCAGAGACCTCGTGTCCTGGGTTAATGGTATCCGAGGACTGGTGTCCTCTGAGGAGCTAGCCAAAGATGTGACTGGAGCGGAAGCACTTCTAGAAAGACATCAGGAACATCGCACAGAAATAGATGCTCGTCTTGGTACATTCCAGGCTTTTGAGCAATTCGGGCACCAGCTTTTGGTGCAAGGACATTATGCGACTCCCGAGATCAAGCAAAGATTGGAAACTTTAGAAATGGAGCGGGCTGACCTGGAAAAGGCCTGGGTACAGCGCCGCATGATGCTGGACCAATGCTTGGGGTTCCAGCTCTTTAGCAGAGACTGTGAACAAGCTGAGAATTGGATGGCAGCTCGTGAAGCCTTTCTTGCAAGTGACGACAAGGGAGACTCCCTTGATAGTGTTGAGGCACTAATCAAAAAACATGAAGACTTTGATAAAGCCATTAATGTGCAGGAAGAGAAAATTGCTGCTCTCCAATCCTTTGCCAATCAACTCATAGGAGCGGACCATTATGCCAAATCTGAGATCTGCAGTCGACGCAATGAAGTTCTTGACAGGTGGCGTCGGCTGAAGACCCAGATGATTGAAAAGCGCTCAAAACTTGGTGAATCCCAGACCCTGCAGCAATTCAGCCGAGATGTGGATGAAATAGAAGCTTGGATCAGTGAGAAACTGCAGACTGCTTCTGATGAGTCCTACAAGGACCCTACCAACATTCAGCTATCCAAGCTTCTGAGTAAACATCAGAAGCACCAAGCATTTGAGGCGGAGCTCCATGCCAATGCTGATCGAATCCGTGGCGTCATAGATACTGGTAACACACTCATCCAGAGAGGTGCCTGTGCTGGCAGTGAAGATGCAGTTAAGGTACGCCTTGGTGCGCTGGATGAACAGTGGCAATTTCTCGTCAACAAATCTGCTGAAAAGAGCCAAAAACTCAAAGAAGCCAATAAGCAACAGAACTTTAACACTGGCATCAAAGACTTTGATTTTTGGCTCTCTGAGGTGGAAGCACTTCTTGCTTCAGAGGACTATGGGAAAGATCTGGCCTCAGTCAACAACCTGTTGAAAAAACATCAGTTGCTGGAGGCTGATATTTCAGCCCATGAAGATCGTCTGGAAGATTTAAATGGACAGGCTGACAGTCTGATGGCAAGCAACGCCTTTGATACCTCTCAAGTGAAGGACAAGCGTGGTGCTGTTAATGGTCGTTTCAACAAAATAAAGAGCATGGCAGCCAGCCGCCACGCGAAGCTGAATGAGTCTCACTGTCTACATCAGTTCTTCAGGGACTTAGATGATGAGGAGTCTTGGATCAAAGAGAAGTTGCTTGTAAGTTCAGAAGACTATGGGCGTGATTTGACTGGAGTGCAGAATCTGAGGAAGAAACGCTTGAGGCTGAATTGGGAGCCCATGAGCCGGCAATTAAGTCTGTGCTTGATACTGGAAAGAAGCTGTCTGATGACAACACCATTGGCCAGGAGGAGATGCAGCAGAGACTGTCGCAGTTTGTAGAACATTGGAAAGAACTCAAAGACCTTTCTGGAGCAGGGGGACATTGTATTGATCGTGGATGCAACAGCCCCACGTGGATCCTGGCTGCTGGGAAGGGTCTTAGAGATCTATGCTGACAAGAAGGGACTAGTGCGTTCTGCATGAGTTAAAACAAAAACCAGCACACTGGACAGACCAATAACTAAGCTTTGCTTGATTCAAGAAGCAGACTCTTAAGCTTCTAAGAGGTTTGTTTTGTTTTCGTTTACATGACTTGTTGGCTCCATTTATGTTAATATTGGTTTGAATTGTTCACGGTCTCCTGCCGTTCTCAATTAGGGGCCGGTGTGTTGGAGCCAAAAAGCCTTTTGTGTATTCTAATTTGTTTATATTAAGAAAGTTAAACAAATTGTCTGAAGACATGCCAATCTATGGTGGGTGGAACCATGGTTGCCATGGTTACATAAATACGTGCCAGTTGGTGATTGCACGCAGGTGCGACAGGGCAAGGGGCAAACAGTTTTCGACCGTGCGAACGTGCGAACGTGCGAACGTGCGAACGTGAGTGGTCTTTAAGTTTGGTTTGTAACCCGAATTATTGTTTTATCACGATATTGAACGAAAAGGAATGTGGACGAAATAAACGGATTGGCATATCCAACGCAACGCAAAGAGACTATTGAAATTATTTGATTGACGCACGCGTCAAAACAAAACTTACCCAGTTGCCCTGCTGTCCAGCCTATAGGCAAAGGCTGTACAATATATATATATATATATATATATACAGTCAGCCCCCTGCTTACGAGCATCCTGATTTGCGAACATACCGCCTTACGAGCGTGGATCAGGGAGAATTTTGTCCTCCGCTTACGAGCAAACCTCTCGTCTTGCGAGCATTCCGTCAAACCAGCCATTGAGTATGTAGAAATGTTCTCGCCTAACTGCGTCAATATATTCAGCAGTTGCGTCATCTACAATCATTAATTGATACTTACGGCGGTAACGTGAACGCTATTGGTCTTACAATCTCATACTGACTGTCTCACTCACGGTGTCTAAATATATTACCATTTAAGTGTAGTGTTTGTACAGCTAAAGGGAAAAACAGCTGACATGAAATTAAATGTGCCGATTGCAGGACAAAGAATTGTCATTGGTTTAAATGTGTGCTTTTTTTTAAATTAATTGTCAATACATAGCAACCGTTTAAAAAAAAGTGTGAATAATTATCAGTCAGTCAAGGAGACGCCAATATGCTATTGGTCGATTAAGGTCACCCGGTCTCACTCACGGAGATGCTATTGGCCGGCGTCACACGTCAATCACAGAAATGCCGATATGCTATTGGCCGAACGCCTTTATCTAGCTTGATGGGACAGGATGGAAGGAAGTAGACAAAATGAGTGAAAAACGGAATGTTTTGAAGACTTTGCAAACTTTATCTGTTAGACATAGCTTCTAAAATTACTAGCAGCGGTAAAGGAAGAAATAAGAGGATGATGTTTTAGTATCTCCGTGATTTGCACCATGACTGAAAGAGTTACTGTAACACTGTAAGACCAATAGCCTATATGCGTTGCCGTATTAATTCAAGTGATTAATCTCTGCACCCTATTACGGGTGATGATACAGCGCCATATAATGGTTGCTAGACAAGAGTGCATGTCAGGTTAGTCGGCGATCTCCCGATATGCATTGGGACAGCGTCATTGTTGCAATTCTGTGAGTTGTAACCAAAGGTGAACTGACGCTCGAACAAGCCATAAGTGTGCTGCCTAGTAAATGCAACACACACAACCACCTCTCCGCTTCCACCGTGCTCAATTCACGTCGGGAAAAACAGTTGACATGAAATTAAGTGTGCCGATTGCAGGACAAAAAATCGTCACAGATTTAAATGTGTTTTAATCAATAAGATGTCAATACATTCCAACCGTTTAAAAAAAAAGTGCAAATAATTATCAGTCAGTCAAGGAGACGCCAATATGCTATTGGTCGATTAAGGTCACCCGGTCTCACTCACGGAGATGCTATTGGCCGGTGTCACACGTCAATCACAGAAGTGTCGATATGCTATTGGCCGAACGCCTTTATCTAGCTTGATGGCACAGCTGGTTGGGATGGAAGGAAGTAGAGAAAACCCTGACTGAAAAAGTTACTTTGACACTGTAAGACCAATAGCATATCTGATTTACCGTATTGACTTAGAGCATTCATCTCTGCTCTTCTGTGCTTATCTCAGCGCAAGTCACGTCTTTCCAAAGGTAAAAGTCATTTATCCTTTGTATTTGTTATTTAATGCAACTGAACAGTAGATTATGTCACTTAATATTAATTTATGTATACAGCGTGATGATTTTACCTAAGGCTTCTGCGCGCGTTGCACTCACGAATTAACATGGGTTTGGATTGCCCGCTATACGAGCAATTCGAGATACGAGCGTAGCCGCTGAACGGATTAAGTTCGTAACCCGGGGGCCCACTGTATATATATATATATATATATATATATATATATATATATTTTTTTTTTTTTTTTTTTTTACTGTCATGATATCACATACTTTATACATGCAAATACCGACAACAATTGTAAACAATTACAAACAGCAATCGGTGTTGGCACAAACTTTCAATACATAATTCCAAGCATCACCTGTGTGCGAGGGTTGCCAGGACTCTGGCCCGTATCTTTGTCCCATGGTCCTCTCTGAAAAGGCAGCAGAACTTCACCGGTACCATTCGGGTCGAAAATGGGGTCACCTTTAGGCACTGGGATGTTCATAAATTCAGGCGGGCACCCAGGAGTCCTTGAATTCATGATCTCAAACGCAATGTGATAACCTGAAAAGATTACACGAAAAATGGAATTTCAAGCAGAGCATGTAAAGAGAAATATGACAGAAATCTGTAAGATAGGGGAGACAGTCAATGAATATGCATTTACCAAAAATTAAAGATAACACAGTTTGATTTTTCCTGGAGGGCAACCCAGAAGGGCCAACACTGAGACTGCGGCTCAGGTTTCTTGGATTGGGCAGCTCAGGCTGGTTCTCTGCTTGGTAGACGCCATCCCGGAAGTTGGCGGGCAACAGCCGCACAAGGTGTGAGCCTGCAAATATGCAAACAGTGATGCCAAGTTTGAATAACGTTGGCTAGATTTTGTGACTTTTAAACTATCCCAGCCAAGCACCTTGCAGCAAATTGAGTTACCTTAAAAGGAGGCAACTAATCAACTTGCTTAAAAAAATTATGCAAAATATAATTTTACAGCTCTATTGGCACATCATCTAAAGAAAAGGCCTATGATGGAACAAGATTTTTTTAAACTAAACATTTCAGCACGTTTTTTTTTTGGTTGTATTTTTTTTCCATTTTAGGTATTGGGTGATGAGAACATTTTAATAGGAAAGAGTTGAATGACTTTGAGTTCAGGGAAGAGATTAAACTCATCCCGGGTGTCTGTGTAAAAGTAAATGGATATTAGCCCTGGTAGAGGGATACAAAAAGTGAGGATCAGCACAACTATCAAGCCATAAAAATCATTCATTAATGGTACAAAGAAAGCAATTATCTGAACATAGCGGAATAAAATATTATTTTGCAAAGCACTGGAATGAACCTGAGGCAGCCTGATTAGGATTTCGAGGGTATTAACTTCTTGGGTGGGCGGAATAGGCGACTTGCACCTTTTCACCAACAGGGAGGATGTTTTAACTTCAAATCAGTATTTTTCATTTATTATTTGTCTTATCCAGTCCCCTCCAGCTTTTTTTCTTCTTTCTTTTTTTGTCAATTTTCGAGGAATGTAGGAATCACTACACGATTGGCAACCTATGTTTTGATAGCCAAAAAAACGCCCGTCAACGCTAGCCAGCGCTTAATTAAAAAAAAAAAAATCGAATTTTAGCTATAAATGTTATCAAAACGCGGAGTAAAAACCCTTAAGCGCCATTCACTTGTTTATATCTTAATTGGAGTCTGTTCTTTTCTACTTTTACTTAAGTACCACTTAATCCCACATAAAGTCGACGTACTAAATGATGACATCATTACACACGGCAGATCGTGGTCACAGCTGGGAGAATTAGCACACACACACACACACACGCAAAAAAGTTTTACTCACCCACTGCTCCACGTTTGGGAGATCCTAAATTGTTGTACCAGCCGTCAAAGCGAGGGACTTCCCACGTTATTTCACACTGCGAATCTGCTCAAATGCACCCTAAAGTCAATTTAGCTCTAACTCTGGGATCGAACTTGTTTTAGCTCGTCGTCGACTCACCGGCTATGAGCAGCAAAGCGAGCGATGCACAAACACTCCAAAGGTGCTTACGCAAATCCATCGATGCAGAGAGGCTCCTCAACTCAGTGCAACTAAGAGCCGTGGAGGACTTATGAAAAGTGCAGGTAAAGTGAAGATAACATTTATTCGCGTTTACCTTTTGCAGAGATTGCTTGTCTACATTTTCGGGGAGATTTGGGATGACTTTTAACAATTTTTTGATAGGTAAGTAATTGCTCATTTAAAGATGCTTCCATGAATCTATAGGTAAGAATCCACACCATAAAAAGTCTACTCTTACGGAAAATGCTTACATTTTTATTCCTGTAAAAATTCAGCTGATCAAGTATATGCACTGAAATAACAATCTTGTTAAAAAATATACAGTAAAGGCACATTTGTTGTAATTAAAAATGTCAAGAAGAATTTAGAGCTCTCAGCTCAGTAGTGGAAAATTGCTGTGCTATGTTAATGCATTCTTTAAAGAGAGAGGGAAATAATCCTGCTTACCTGTGCGGAGATAGAAAGGTAGAGAGTGCAGCAGGTTGATTTGCAGTGTAGGAGCAAATGAGAGGCAGTGAAGTGTCTTCTACTTCATCAAAAACATGTGACCTGGAATTTCCAATTGGGGTTGGTTGTTTGCTCTGAATCACACATTTCCCACTTTTCTCCTACCAGAGCATCCAGTTCCTTGTGTATAAAAGAGGCACATGTTTCCTCAAGAGTTACACTTGCTGCCTCCATTTCCAAGATTGAGGTTTGAATTCAAGTTTTTTTTTGTTTTTGTTTTTTTTCATCTTTACCAGAGTGCTGTTCCTGCAACATATGTGAACTTGTGTCTGCAGCATCAAGAGCCCGAGCCAATATGACTTTCTACGATGACATTTATCCTTTCTACAACATGCGAAGGACGTCCTTCATTTTTAGTGGTCACTTGCTCACTGTTATCATATGTTTCCTTGTGCTTGCACTCTGTCTGCTACTTATTCTGCCCGGGATTCGAGGAAAGTCAGTAAGTGCAAGTTTTTGAAGTTAGTCTAGTTTTAAAATTAATTTCATATCAGCTTATATATTTTCCTTTGCAATCAGCGGCTCTTCTGGCTGTTGAGGATCATTTTGAGCTTGTTTATCGGCGCCGTTATCGTGGGTGAGTGCAGCACTTTTTCCACAAAGCTTTGATAAGTCGCACATTTTGTAATTGTTTTTTTTCCCCTCCTTTCTTTTCCTGCAGCACTCAACTTTACTGACAACTGGGCTGAGGCCAATATGACCACAAACGCTACCTACAAGTCTTTCAGCAATGCGGTTGTCCATGCTGATGTGGGCTTACACGTTGGCCTTTACGGAATTAATGTCACACTAAAAGGTGAATTACAGCATCATTTTTCATATATATTGCACCACAGAATGATACTGCCCCGATGTTTTTGCAGGTGTATAAAAGCACACTTACAAATCAAAACACCTACAGTAGATTATGTTGTAAAATAAGTCTTTTTTGAGCATTCTTCACAGGTATCAGCAAAACTAATGCATTTTAATGTTGTGACAGGAAAAGTACAGTTTTCTTCTCAAATTAAGAGCAAATTAATTGCAACATGAAGCAACTCATTGCTTAACTGTGTTATAGTAACTCCTTTGCAGTGTTATATGCCATTATTTTGAGAAGTTTTATACGGATGCACATTTTCATTAGTGACATCATTTTATGGTAGACAAACCAGAAATAAAAACCACAATTATGTCGCTAGTAATTATTATAAATACATTTTCTGAACCACCCAACCAGCATTCCAAACAATTTGGACACACAGCACTCACACAGTTAGGGAGCGTAAATGCTTGTTCCAATGTGTCAACCAATATTGCTATCACCAAACTAATTAGCTACATCAACCATTACACTAGCAGTGACCCTACAGTTGCAATTAGCATGGCACACTTTTTTTCGGCTTTGCAGGCAATCCTGTAGTTCAGTTGAACGAGACCATCGACTACAACGAGATGTTCACCTGGCATGACACGATTGAGGACGATTATGACGACGCAATGGAGAAAGGCCTACCGAACCCCATCCTATACATCGCAGAGAAATTCACTCTCAGCAGCCCGTGCGGCCTCATCTTTCACTACAGACCCTCTGGGCGATACGCATCTGCAACTCTCTGGTATGTAAATAGGAATTTACGGTATTATAATGGTGAAATGCTGCAGTTATTAACTGTCTGTTCCAACCAGGGTGGCATTTTGCTGCTGGATGTTGGCCAACATTCTCCTCTCCATGCCAGTTATTTTGTACGCCGGCTACATGATGTTTGCTACAGCCGGCTTTATCTTCATCTCGGTGGCAGCCTTCGCCACCATCATGAACGCGCCGAACTGTGTTTTCTCAATCGGAACCGTCTCTTTTGAAGCGGGATTCAGCGTTTCTTTCTGGTTGGCTCTGATTACCGGTAACTATTAAAGACTTTGCTTGCAGATTTTCTGACATTTGTTTGAGCTTGGCTGAACAAAAGTCTTTCCTAGGTGTGCTGTGCACAGTCATCGGGTTTCTGGTAGTGATAATGAACTTTATTGTACCTGAGAAGATGCATGAGGCTTTCAGTGTGGGTGTTGACAGTTATGAAGATGAGGACAGTTCTAACGGGGAGACGTACCTGAATTCAGCCTTCCTTGACGGCGTAACGGTGTCATCATGCACAGAGGTCACTTTGGTGAGTATTTTTTCACTTCATATATTGGTCATGTGAAAGAATTTCTACATTATGTTTATTCCGTGCTTGTAAGTTGTTATCATTGTGTGTTTCGCATCCTTCTGTTGTTGCTGTAAACTCATTCCATGCTTGAAGCCAGCCGGCACGAACTGCAATCAACCCACACAGCTTGCAAAAAACATGCACTCTATTTTGTTGAAGTGAGCTTTGCTAAGATAAACGGGTAACTTGGACTTAGTTTGACTAAAGGTGAAACAGCTGTCTGGCTGAAATAGTCTTGCAGTTGGGATGTTGCTACCTTCTGTATTGTGCAATGCTTTTTTAATGAAATAAAAGAGCAGGCAGGAAACAGGGGGGGTTGAAGCAGTCTTGGAAGACAAACATGAGAATAGGCGCCTCTGCTTCCTGCTTGCAAGTATAGTCCTTCTTGACTGGTCTGAGTCACTATTCTGCTACTTAGCAGTCGGGCTTGTCTTAGTTTTCTTTAAAGATTTCTCTGACAGGTCGTTTTCCAATAATACCAATTCTACTTGACATGTGCAAATAAGCCTTTATTACACAAATGGCAACTAAACTGCAAAGTACAAACTGCGACCTCTAGTGTTTTTGTCGGAAAAAAACATTTTAGGTGTCCCATTATTTAATGAAACCGCAGGCAACATGTCACGATTGAAAAATTGCTTGGCACAATTAATTACTAATTATCATCACGTTTTTCAAAAAACTGTTACTTAAGGTTGTGCGTGAAATAGTCACATCCAGTTCAATTCTTTGCACAACTTTCTTGAGTTGCTCTACTGCCATTTGGTCTTCCACTTTTAGAATGTAAACGGTAATACAGCTACCTCAGGTAAAACAAGCAGCTCATAATGTTATATGATGTAGTTCTACATATCTGTAAACTAACCACTAGATGAATATACTATTGATAAATATGGCACTCAATGTCATCCATTTTTTTCTTTGTGAAAAAAGCACTGACTGAATGTCTTGTTTTGTTTTTTGTTTTTTTTTCCAGGAGCATTTATGAGTCCCTCAGCAATTTTTACAGTCAATACCTGAAGATCTGGATGCGTTACAATGATGATGTTGAATGGCATTTGTGTTGTAGTTTTAGTTTTATAAATTTGTCATTTAAACAACTGTATCTAAAAATAAAATACTTTTTGTACGGGCGCTATACATTGTAATGTTATTAAACACAGAATTCTAATCATTTTGTTTGTTTTATTTTTAGTCTGGCATTGGCTCATTAATATTTTCAGTAGCCATGACAGACTAAAGATATGTTGATCCGGGAGGATTATAGCAAATATATTGCTAGTGAAATACAATATGCTATATTTCTCGTACTGGTATTCAAGAAAGATAAGAAAGAGAGGTCATATTAACAACAACAACGTGTTCTAAGACATGTCTGTGTGTTGAGTTTTATTTTTTTAATTGCACCTTAATAAAAAGAACGCAAACAACAAAACTGAAGCAGTAGGATTGTATTGTTTGTGTTACACTATTACATTCATTCCGTAATGTACATTCTTGTACGCTCTTGTAAAGGTTATCTCTTAAAACTGCATTTCAAAAAGAAGGATGTCTTTGGCCTTCAGCGTCTCCATAATACACAATTTCGAATTATACAGTGAAATACAGTACATGTATAATACCGTAATAGATTATAATGAATTCTTGATCAGAAATTCATCATTATACCATGCATATACTGTATGAGTAATATGGCCTTCCCAATCCAGTCCTTGAGTAACCCAGATATTTACAGTAGAATTACATAGACACTATAAAAATGACTAACTAAAATATAAATGCACTTTGTTTCATATGAAAATAAAGGTGACCATTAAGCTACTTCTCTTCCACACACACACACAGAACTACAGAATTCACATTGTAAGGCAATTATGAGAACATAATTAAAGATTAAACCTGGAATGAGAAATGGACCCTCTTTACAGCATTGAAACAAGAAGCCCCAAATGATATTAAAATGATAGAAAAATAAAACTTTACTCATCACATCAATACTGCGTCTTCAAATGTAGGATGGAGTCTCCTGTCCTGTGAGCAGTCTGAACATTACGGCGGGCATCGTCTTCATGTTGATCTAGTACAAAGTTCAACAAGGTCAAATAGTATGAAAACACAATCATCATTTCCACTTTTGAACCCCACTACAGCATCAGACTGAAAGGATTTTTTTCACTGACTATAACAAAACGAATATGACAGACAAAATCACGGAAACTGGGACGTAAATACAGAAAACATTGAGCAAAGATGCAGTAATGTGGAGACCAAGATTTGTTTCTAAATACATCTCTCTGCTTCAAGAAAACTACTATGACCTACAATATGTAGTACTCTATTGTGAAACTAGCGCTAAACTGTTTTTCACGATTTCACCTGAATTTTTGGCGAACGCATGAGTCACCTCTCACCATCTATCTGAGAACTTGACCTGCCTCACGGGAGGCAAGCGAGCCTGAGTTTGAATCTCAGCACGGGCCCTCCTGTGTTGAGTTTGCATGTTCTCTTTTGCTTGCTTAGGTTTTTTTCCGCATACCCGTGGCTTACAGATTTTCAGGAAGTGGTTAAATTAATAATTGATCACAAAGAGATCATTCTCGTGTGTCCTACATTATGTATAAGTATGGCTTGGATAAAAATAAGCATCAAACAAAAGAAATTGAAATTGTTTTGAAGTTTTTCTGGTTTTAGATGTTGGTGCTCTACATTTTTTGCAGTATAAATGCTGAAGCTGTCATAAACCCGTTCCAAGATGCGACATTGTTAGTTTTAAGTGTTACTACATACAACAAAATGAATAAAGTAATGAGAAAAGTTTTTAAAAATTACACATGACTACGCAGTACTCTCTTTGGAGCAGATGGCACACAGCAGCTGTTCGAATGCAGCTAGCCGCAAATTTGCTACGTGAGCATAGAGACTGCAAAATGGACAGTGGAAATTGTTATTGTACTCCTGCAAATGATGATGATGATCTCTTACCTCACCCACCGACACGGACAGGGTCTGCACAATTTTTTCATGCGGCATAGCAACCACGCTTTGACCGTTTATCTCTATGATTCGATGTCCGACACGAACGCCGCCTCTTTCTGCGATCCCGCCTCGCATCAGGCTGCAGATCTGAAAATGAGAAAAAGACCCATCTCGGTAAATGCTCAAACAATTTACCGGCATACCACGCGTGCATGTTTGTCCCTCATTCCTCCATTTTTTTTCCTTCTGCTGGATACTCACTATGCCATTTTGAACACTGAAGCCTAGCTGGAACTTGAGATCAGGCCGCTTGATGAGGACAGTGGTGACAGGAGGGCAGCTTACAATACTCATCTTTACTTTCAGCTGATTCTTCAAACCCTGGAAGACACCACACAGAAGAGAACATAAGTAAAAAGAATGTAGAATTGTATTTATAAGTTGGATCGTTCTGCGTACCTTGATGATTCCCTGGCAGGTGGCTAGAGGCAGCCCTACCAAGCTGGTGTCATTGATGGACATAATCTGATCACCAACACTGAGTTTACCCGAACGTGCTGCTGGGCCGCTGTTCAGCATTCCTGCGAGGATGACCGTGGGCAGAATTGAGCCCCATCCCGATTCCACAATCACCACCCCGAGGTTCTCCCCTTTCTGCTTCTCCACGCACAGCTGTGTACAGCACAACACACACAATAAGGTATATTCAAAATATTAAAAGAATCTTTCTTTGGCACGCACCTCTTTACAGTTGTCCGAATTTGAGAAATGGATGAGGTCATCGTGGTACATTTCCTGGGAGTTGATGATGTCACTGTATTGTTTCTGACTTAAATCTGTCGGATTGATGCCATTGGCTCGCAGGAATTCTCTGTAGGCCACGCTGAAGGCCTGACCAATGGACTGCGCGATGAGCTGGGCCTGTGGGAGGTGGGATACAACTCAGCAAAAGTCAAATCAAAGTTGACAACAACAACACATACATGAGTAATGAGGGACACCTTGAGATACAAAGTTTAACACAAAACATCTGCGTCTCAAACAATCTTTCTCCAATGAAATGCATGGAAAAGCTAATAATTTGTGTCAGCCCCCCCAAACAAACCTCCAAAAAAAATTATAATGTTTTTCCTTTATGAGAAAAATAAATATCAGTAATATTTCACTTATTAAAAACATAGGGTAAAAACTGTGATGAAATTAAAGTTTTAGACACATATTTATTTCCCTTTCATTTGGGTCAATCACTTGATTTTTTTTCCCAACTTTATGATGCGTAATGACGTTTTTTTTTTTTTTTTTTTGCCGGATCCAAAATAGCTGGGGTCCGCAATACTGTGATATTTTTTTCAGGCAGTAATTGGTCATTCTTCACAGAAGATAAAGAATACATACTAGTCAAAAATCTGAAAACATCTTTAAATTCAAACAGTCTCAAACAGAGGAAGGAGTCAAGTAACTCTTGATTAT